>NC_060276.1:113164976-113423357 GCF_021613505.1 Equus quagga
GCCAAGGCCCACGTCACCCCTCACCTGGAGGCAAGCAAAGTCTCCTGCCTGATCGCTCCGGGGTTTCCCATGGTTTCCTGACAAATGCCTGGATGCCATAATACTAGCTGGTCAGTTGCTACACTCCCAGGTGAAACCCTCGGAAGTGACACCCTTTCTTGTAGGGATA
Organism: Equus quagga; assembly: GCF_021613505.1. NCBI lineage: Eukaryota > Metazoa > Chordata > Mammalia > Perissodactyla > Equidae > Equus > Equus quagga. Next base: position 113,165,146 of record NC_060276.1, read on the forward strand.
GCTGAAAAACTGGTTATGATGATGGCACTTTTTAAGTTACCTGCGTTGCATATTATCTCTGAATGAGGATACACACCATGTCATTCTCACTCATACATTTAAGGTTAGATCAATTCGTTAACTGAATACCACCCCAGACGTAGACAAACATAAAGTTTCAAACCTTAATTACATCGATACCTGAACACAAGGATGTTTCCAGTGACTCAATGTCATATCATGTCACGCCTGTCTAGTAGCAAAGGCTTTTACAGGACACCTGAAACAAACACATCAATAGAAGCGTGAGGTCCTCTATTCTCACTTATCTTCCTAGTGGATATCAGGTGGCCTGTATTGCAGTAGATCCCTCTTTATCACTCACCTCGTTAAAAGAGAGGCTTCGTCAATGACAACTCTTAAGTTCACTGTGTTTTCATGACAGGAAACTGAAGAAAGATGCTCGACATATATGTTTTAGGACATGACTTGTCTTCTCAGGACACCTAAGCCTAACCTTGTTGACTTATTATGCAAGTCATCAGCCTATTTGGATATTTGCAGTAATTAGAGTCAGTATCTTCATCAGGAGAGGCCATCATTTTTTAGTGAACCCTTGTAGAAATTCTATGGCTATTACTGGAGTGGAATCTCCATGACAATTACCAGAACATCATCTACCCATAACACTCACAGCGTTAAACTGAAGTTATCTCTAAAATGTAAAAATGTAAAGTCATGGTGAGTAGCATTGGTAAGGACTGTATCCTTACTCACCTGAATACCTGCAACATAATCATGGTTACAAGACTGTTCGTGATACCGGCGTCTCTTACCTGTAGATATGAAGATCAAATGGTCTCTGTTGTGCTTTAGGCCCACATCCTCACTTCCCTCAATACCTGCTATGTGCCTCATTAACTACCTTAGATAGACTCCCCGTGATGTCTTCACATGGACCTGAAAAACACATTGTGAAAAATGTGCTTCCTATGCGTATCACTCTACAAGGGAAACTGCAAATTTCCTTGCTCAACTACGCCTTTTTGAGACTCATCACTATTTCCTGGATACCTGCAGAAGTCTAAGACTAAGTCCTATCTAAAGATACCTACTTCTCTTGCAGAGAGATCTTCAAAAATTTCGCATCCTATCTTGTGGTAATCGACAATACGAGACATCACCTGGAGATGTGTTCTGTCCATTATAATGAGATTAACAAAAAGTATCTCAGAACAAGAATACAGTAGTATCTCATGCTTACTAATACTGTTAGAGACAAATTAATTTCTGTATGCTAAACAAAGTGTAATATAAAAGTCTAGAAAACATCATTAATTACCTACATTTCTGAAAAGAAGGTGTCTAGTGAATTAATCTCTCATATCTGTACATGAGCAAATAACTTAATGGGAAAGGTTTACAAGAAAGGTTTCTTACAGGTTTATAAGAAAGCAGGGTTTGCTGTGTTAGAGACACCATCCTCACTTACCTAGATATTTGAAGATCAGATACTCTGTATTGTGGTAAGACCCACTTAATCACATACCTACTTACTAGCAAGGTGCCATTGGCAACTACTATTTGGTTCACTGTGATGTCATGACTGCTAGAACCTTGAGAAATACATTCTACAAGTGTGTTGAAAGACAAAACTTGTTTATCTGTAAAAAAAATTTATACATTTGCAAATAATCTTGGTCGCTTCCACCGTTAGGAGAAGTATAAACAATACTTGCCTCTTCACAGAACTTTAAGGTCTACACCATTGTTAGTGAGACACACTATCATCTCTTCTCTGAGTACCTGTAGAAATCTCATGGTTAGTACTGTGGTATGAAACCAAAATAAGTTACCCGGACCTGCATATCCGTCTGTCACTACTAGGGTTAAACACATATTATATCTAAATTCTAAAAATATGAAGGCTAATACTTATTAGCACTTGTTGGGAAGATATTTCTTAACTGAATATCTGCAAAAATCCATGGTAACAGAATAGTTAGGAATACCATCCACACTTACCTATATACCTGAAAATCAGACTGTTTTCATACTTAAGGCCTACATCATCACTTCACTGGATACAAGCAAAGTCCCACTACTGATCATTTTGAGATTCACCATGACTTCTTGACAGGAACTTAAAAAGCACATTGTGACAGATGTGTCTATGGACACATCTTTTCTATGAGGACACTGGAAATAATCTTGTTCACTGCCACCACTGCAAGACCCATCATCAACTCTATCTGGATTCTTGCAGTACTCCATGGTCTACACCAAAGTTAGACACACCAGTGTCTCTTCCCTGCTCACCTGCAAAAACATTAGGATTACTATCGTGTCATACAACTCCATGATTATTACCTGGATACCTACATTCCCTCAATACTCACATGGCTAAGTTTTTATAAAAGAGAAAACAGTAAGGTAACATTGATTGCAACAATTGGTAAAACACTATGATTTCTTACTTGAACACCTGAAAAAGAAAAACACATGATAAAACAAGTTCAAGCAATCAACATCACTTAACTAGACACATGAAGCTCAGAGAGTCTGATGTGGTTAAGGTGCATACCATCACCTACCCGGATACCAGAAATGTCCCCCATCAATTACCACCATCAGTTTCATTGAGAGCTCTTAAAAAGAAACTGAAAAACAGATTATGGTATATGTGCAAAGGGATGTAACTTGTTCTACCAGGACATCTGCAAGTAACCTTGGTCACTTCATCACTATGAGAACATCAACTCTACCTGAGTACTTGCAGTACTCTAAGGTCAAAATTATTGCTAAATAAGAGAAAAATTTCCACAGTTACTGCTATTGTTGAGGACATAATGATAATTAAGTGGATATGGCAATCCCTCAACACTCACAGGGTTAAACAAAAATTTTCTCCAACTTATAAAATGTGAAAACTAATGGTTTTTAGAAATGCTGAGGACTCTACCTTAATATCGGCAAAGATATCAAGGTTAGAAGAACTCTTAGAGACACTATCATCACTTACCTAGCTATCGGGAGAACAGATGGCCTGTGCTATGGTTTAGGTCCGTACCCTCACTTACCTGCATACTAGCAACATTCCCTGTTGACATCCATGCTAGATTGATTGTGATCTTCTGACAGGAACGTGGAAAAGACATTATGAAATCTGTTTTAAAGAACACAACTTTTTCATCACTATGGGACACATCAACTTTACCTGGATACTTATAGTAATCCAAGGTCAAGAGCAATGTCAGATAACACCAGCATTTCCTGATTGAACACCTGTAAAAATAAATGAGTAGTACTTTGTTGGGGATCATCATGATAAATACCTGGACATGTGATATACGTTAACACTCTCAATGTTGAACATAAACTTTTCCTAAAATATAAAAGGTAAAAACTCATGTTTTCTAGACTTGGTAAGACTCTATCATTTCCTACCTGAATGCTTGCAAAAATAATTATGTTAGAAGTATCTGGGACACCATCATCTCTTACCAAATATCTGAAGATCAGATGGTCTGTGCTGTGGTTGAGGCCCACATCCTCATTTATCTCCCTACTAGCAACGTCCATGTTAACAACCATTGGTAGGCTCACCGTAATGTCCTGACATGAACCTGAAAACACAACTGTGGAGAATGTGTTTGATGCACATCTTACTCCACATGTACACTTGCAGATTCCCTTGGTCAACTGTATCATTTGGATCCCATCAACAGTACCTGGATACTTGCAGAACTGTGAGATCAAATCCTAGGAAGAGACAGCTTCTTCTCTTGAACGAATACCTGCAAAAATCCCATGGTCAATAACGCTGTGGTGGACTAGATGATAAATTACATGGATACCCGCAATCGCTCTATCAGTAAAAGTGTTAAATACACAGTGTTTCAAAACAAAAAGCAATAAGATCTCTTTCTTACTAGTATTATTAGCGGTGTGTTAATTAATGAACTGCATACATGCCAAAAGCAAGGTAAATATAAGAGACTCGAAAACATTAATTATGTAGATACCTGAATATAAGAAAATCTCTAATGAGATAATGTCACATCATCTCATACCTGTGTACTAGCAAAGACCTTAACAGGACACCTCCAAAAAGAATATGTAAACACAAGCGTTAGGGACACCATCCTCACTTATCTAGATATTGAAGTTCAGATAGTCTGCATTGTGGTAGGACCACTTTTCACTTACCTTGTTAAGAGCAAGGTTTCCATTAATGATGACCGTTAGGTTTACTGTGTTCTCTTCACAGGAACTTGAAAAAACACATGGGACAAATGAATTCAAGGATACAACTTGTTCTACCAGGACACCTACACATCACCCTATTCACTTCCATTATCACTGTACACATCATCTCTACTCAGATACTTGCATTAAATCAAGGTTAACATCATTGTCATGAGAGACTATCATCATTCCTTGACTGGACACCTGCAAAGATCCTATCATTACTACTGTGGTGAGAAACTTCACAACAGTTACCAGGATGATCTACCCCTCAACAGTCAAAGGGTTAAACATAAGTTTTCTCTAAAATATAAAAAGTGTAAACTCATGTTTACTAGAATTGGTAAGGACTCTCTCATTTCTTACCTGAATATCGGCAACAAAATCATGCTAACGAGAAATGTTAGGGAGATCATCATCACTTACCTACATATAAGATCAGATAGTCTGTGCTCTGCTTTAGGCCCACACCATCGCTTACCCAATATCAGTTATCTGTCTCGTTAACTACAACTGATAGGCTCACAGTGATGTCTTGACATGAGCCTGAAACATATGTTGTGGAAAATGTTCAATACACATCCTATTCTACCTGAACACCCACGAAATTCCCTTGGTCAATTGTATCGTTTTGGAACTCATCAATGTTACCTGGATAACTTCAGAACTCTGAGGTAAAATTCTAGTAAGAGATACCTTCCTTTCTTAAAGGGAGACCTGCAAAGATTCCATGGTCAATATCATTGTGATGGGCAATATGATAAATTCCCTGGATACTTGCATATCTGTTATCACTATGAGTATTAAAAAACACATTATCTCTATACATCTCTATCCCTATAGTTAAGAATACAGTTAATTCTCATGCTTACTAGTATTGTTCAGGACAAATTAATTTCTTAATTGTATACATGCCAAAAACAATGTTATTATAAGAGTCTTGGGAACATCATTAATTACCTAGATATCTGAAAACAACAAAAGTCTTTAATGAGTTAATGTCCTACCATATCCTATCTCTTTACTAGCAAAGACTTTAATGGGATACCTGCAAAAAACATAACCCATGTGTTGGAGGCACCATCTTCACTTACCTAGATATTGAAGATCAGATGGTCATGCACTGTGGTAAGACCCACTGTATCATTTACCTGGTTACCAGCCATGTCCCAATAATGACCATTGTTAGATTCACCGTGATCTCTTGAGTGGAACCTGAAAAAAACACATGCAAAAAATATGTTTAAGGAAACAACTTGTTCTATGATGAAACCTGCAAGTAATCTTGGTCACTTCCATCGTTGAAGGAACTTTTAACAGTACCTGCATCCTGGCTGTACTTCAAGGTCAACTATGTTCTTAGAGACATCATCACCTCTTGACAGGACTCATGTAAAAATCTCCCGATCAATACTGTGGTGTAGAAAAGTAGGATACTTTACCTGCATATACCTCCATCACTAATTAAGTTAAACACATTATATTTAAATTATTATGCTGTAAGGGCTAATGTTAACTAGATTTGGTGGAGACAACATCATTTCTTACCTGAGTATCTTAAAAAAATAAAAGGTAAACAAATGTAAGACACACCATCCTCACTTACCAAGAAATCTGAAGATCAGCTATCTGAAGGGTACTTAAGGCCACATCATCACTTACCTGGATATAGCAAAGTCCCTGTTAATAATCATTGTGAAGTCACCATGATCTCCTGATTGAACCTTGAAAAATACATTGTTGACAAATGTATATATATGGACACACATTTTCCACATGGACACCTGCACATAACCTCCTTCATTGCCATTATTGCAGGACCCATCAACCTAATTTGATTTTTGCAGTATTCAAGGTCTAGCCATATTTAGAGCCACCACCATCTCTTTTTTTTTTTTTTTAAGATTTTATTTTTTTCCTTTTTCTCCCCAAAGCCCCCCAGTACATAGTTGTGTATTTCTCGTTGTGGGTTCCTCTAGTTGTGGTATGTGGGACGCTGCCTCAGCGTGGTTTGATGAGCAGTGCCATGTCCGCGCCCAGGATTCGAACCAACGAAACACTGGGCCACCTGCAGCGGAGCACGCGAACTTAACCACTCGGCCACGGGGCCAGCCCCAAGCCACCACCATCTCTTGACTACCCATCTATAAAATCTCATGGTTACTACTGTGAAGCAGAACTCCAGGATAATTACTTGGATAAGTGTAAATTACTCACATCCCCATGGTTAAACATAAATTTTCTGTAAAATATAAAACAGTAGGATAACATCTTATTCTCACTGAACACCTGCAAATATCCTTGGTCACTTGTATAATTTCAGGACCCATCAATTTTACCTGGATACTTGCAGAAGTCCAAGGTCAAACCTTTGAAAAAGACACCTTCCTCTCTTGGAGGGATGCCTGCAAAAGTCCCATGATCAATAAGGCGTGATAGAGAATATGATAACTTACCTGGATGCCTGCATATCTCTCCATTGCTACCAATGTTATACACACATTAGTTCTAAACAAGAATACAATAAAATCTCATGCTTACTACTATTCTTATGGACAAATTAATTTCTTAATAGCATACGTGTTAAAAAAGAGGTTAATATAAGAGTTTCTACAATCTCATTAATTACCTAGATGTCTGAAATAAAGAAGATCTCCAATGAATTAATGTCACATAATCCCATACTTGTATACTAGGAAAGACCTTAACGAGATACCTTCAAAAAAAAGGTAACACATGTGTTAGGGACACCAGGCTTACTTATCTAGATATTTGAAGGTCATATGGTCTGTATTGTGTAAGACCCACATTACCACTTACCTGATCAAGAGCAAAGTCCTGTTAATGTCCATTGAGAGCTTAACTGTGATGTCTTGACTAGAAACTGAAAAAAATGTAACAAATGTGTTTAAGGACACAACTACTTCTACCAGGATACCTGTAACAACCTTGGTCACTTCTATCTCACATGGACATTTGCAGTACTCCAAGTTTAATACCATTGTCAGATAAGACCATCATTTGGTGACTGTACACCTGCGAAATTCCCATGGTTACCTCTGTCGTGGAACACCATGATTATTATCTGAATGCATGCAATCCCTCAACACACTTAGGGTTAAATATAAATTTTCTCTAAAATATAAAAAACATAAACTCATCATTTCTAGAATGGTAAAGACTCTACATTTTTATACCTGAATAGCATGCAATAAAATCATGGTAAGTATTATTGACACCATCATTACTTACCTGTCTGAAGATCAGATGGTCAGCACTGTAGTAAAGCATTATCACATACCTTGATACCAGTGATATCTCACGTTAAGTACCAATTACAGGCTTACTCTGATCTATTGACAGCAATCTAAAAACATATTGTGAAAAACGTGTTACATACATATCTTATTCTACTTGGACATCTGTAAAATCCTTTGATCATTTGTGTTATTTTAAGACCCATCAATACTACCTGGATACTTGAAGAATTCCAAGATCAAATCCTAGTAAGAGACACCTTCCTCTTTGAAGAGATACCTGCACAAATCCCACATGAATAACAGGGTGATGGAGAATATGACAAATTACCTAGGTACCTGCCTATTCCTCTAGCACTGTGAATGTTAAATACATTATCTCTAAACAAGAATAAATTAAAATCTCATGCTACTAGTATTGAGAGGAACAAGTTAATTTCTTAACTGCACAGGTGCCAAAAATAAGGTTAATATAAGAGACCTGATAAAATCATTTTACCTAGATATACAAAAATAAGGAGGTCTATTTGAGAATGCCACAACATCTCATACTTTATCCTAGCAAAGATCTTAACTGGATACTTGCAAAAAAAGTGTTAGGGACACCATCACCACTGACCTACATATCTGAAGGTCAGGTGATCTGTATTGTGGTAAGACCCCATTATCACTTACTTGGTTATTATCATGGTCCAGTGAACTGCCATGTTAAGTTCAGCCTGATTTCTTGATTGGTACCTGAAAAAAAGAAGCCACAATGTGTTTAAGGACACAACTTCTTTTACCAGGGCACTTGTACATAACTTTGGTCACTTTGTCATTATGGGAAACATCAGCCATAGCTATATACTTGCATCATTCCAAGGTCAATACAGTTGTCAGGTAAGAATGATTTTGTGACTGTACATCTGCAAAAATCCATGGTTACTACTGTATTGAAGAACACCATGGTAATAACTTGAATATGTGTAACTCCTCAAAACTCACAGGGTTTGACATAAATTTACTAAAAAACATAAAAATAAAAACTCATGGTTTCTTGAATTGGTAAGGACTTTCACTTCTTACCTGAACACATGTGAAAAAATCCTGGTAACAAGAAGTGTTACGGACACTATCAGCACTTAGCTATATATATAGGAAGATCAGATGGTCTGTGCTGTGGTTCAGGCCCATATCATCACTGACCTCAATATCAGCAATGACCTATGTTAACTACCATTGCTAGTTTCACTGTGATATCATGACATGAACCAGAAAAGGCATTGTGGAAACTGAGTTTGGTACATGTCTTATTCAACCTGGACACCTGCAAATTCCTTTGGTCACGGTCACTTGTATCATTTCAGGACCCATCAACACTACCTGGATACTTGCAGAACTCTGAAATCAAACCAGTGTAAGAGATATCTGCTTCTCTCTTGAAGGGACACCTGCAAATTTGCACGGTCAATATGATGAATTACCTGGACATCTGCATATTCATTATCACTTTGAGTGTTAGAGACACAATCTTTAAATAAGAATACAGTCAAATCTCACGCTTACTAGTATTGTTAAGGACAAATTAATTCTGTAATTGCATACATGTCAAAAACAAAGTTAATATAAGGCTCTTGATGACATCATTAATTACCTAGATACCTGAAAATAAGGAAGTCTTTAATGAGTTGATATCACATCATCTCATACATGAGTACTAGCAAAGGCTTTAACAGAAAACCGGCAAAAAAAAATACAACACTATGTTAGGGACAGCATCTTCAACTACCTAGATTATGGAGCTCAGATAGTGTGCATTGTAGTAAGACCCACTTTATCACTTACCTGGTTACTGGCAATGTCCAATTAACAACTACTGTTAGGTTTATTGTGATCTCTTGACTAGAACCTGAAAAAACACATGCAACAAATGTGTTTAACAACACAACTTGTTCTATCAGAACACCTACAGATAATCTTGGTCACTTCTATCATTGTGGTAACAATCAACACTATCTTGATCCTGGCAAAACTTCAAGGTCAACACTGTTGTTAGTGACATTACCTCCTGACTGAGCACCTGTAAAAATGTCATGCTCAATACTGTGGTGTGGAATAGAAGGATAACTTACCTTGCATATCCCTTAGTCACTCCTTAGATTAAACACACATTATATCTAAACTCTAAACTAATAAGGGTTAATGTTTACTAGCACTAGTGGGGACAATATCATTTCTTATCTGAATATCTGGAAAAAAACCATGGTAACACAAATGTGAGGGACACTATCCTCACGTATCTAGACAGCTGAAGACCGCATGATCTGCATGGTGCTTAAGGTGCACTTCATCACTTACCTCGATACAAGCAAAGTCCCCATTAATGATCATTATAAAGTCACCATGCTCTCTTGACTGGAACCTGAAAAACACAATGTGACAAATGTGTCTATGGACATATCTTTTCCACCTGGACACCTGCAAATAAACTTTTTCACTTCCATCCCTACAGGACCCATCAACTCTACGTGTATACTTGCAGTACTCCAAGGTCTACACCATCGTTAGAGACACCATCATCTCTTGACAGCATACCTGCAAAAATCCCATGATTACTACTCTGCCATGGAACTCCATGATAATAACCTGGATACCTGAAAATTGCTCAACATTCACAGGATTAAACATATTTTTTTTTCTAAAATATAAAACAGTAAGATAATATGGTGACTAGAATTGGTAGACCACTATCATTTCTTACCTGAATACCTGCAAGAAAAATCACATGGCGCAACAAGTTTAGGCAAACCAACATCATTTACCTAGACATATCAGATCTAAGATCAGATGGTCTGTGATGTGGTAAAGTGCACACCATCACTTACCTGGATACCTGCAATGTCCCCTGTTAATGACCATTGTTAAGTTCATTGTGATTTCTTAACAGGAACCTGAAAAACACATTGTGAAATATGTGTTAAAGAACACAATTTTTTCTATCAGAACACCTGCAAATAACCTTGGTAACTTCCATCACTGTAGAACCCATCAACACTGCCTGAATACATGTAGTACTCCAAGGTCAACACTGTTATCAGATAAGAACACAATTTCCTGACTGTAAACTCACAAAATTCCCATAGATACTACTGGGGGAAGAACACCATCATAGTTACCTGGATATGTGAGATCCCTTAACATTCACAGGGTTGAACATAAACTTTCTCTAAAATATAAAAAATGAAAATTCATAGTTATTAGAATTGGTAAGAACTATATCATTCTGAACTGAATAGCTGCAACAAATACATGGTCACAAAATGTGACAGGGACACCATCATCACTTACCTACATTTCTGAGGATCAGATGGCCGGTGCTGTGGTTTAGGCCCACATCCATACTTACATGGACACCAGTAATGTCCCCAATAACAACCATTGTTAGGTTCATCATGATGTCTTGACAGCAACCCAAGAAACATATTATGAAATATATGTCAAAGGACACAATTTATTTTACCAGGATACCTGTACATAATCTTCTTTACTTCCATCATTATGGGACACATCAACTCTACCTAGATACTAGCAGCATTCCAAGGTCAACATCATTTTTAGGTAAGACCATCATTTCCTAACTATACATCTGCAAAAATCCCATGGTTACTACTGTAGTGAGCAATACCACAATTACCTGTATCCCTGCATTCTCTCAACACTTGAGGGTAAAACAAATTTTCTCTAAAATATAAAAAGTGAAAACTCATGGGTTCTAGAATTGGTAAGGACTCTATCATTTCTTACCTAAATACCTGTGATAAAAACATGGTAACAAGTGTTAGGGACACTGTCATCACTTACCTAGCTATCTGAAGATCAGATGGTCTGTGCTGTGGTTTAGGCCCACATCATCACTTACCTGGATACCAAAATTGTCCTATGTTACCTATCATTGATAAACCCTCCATGATTTGAACCTGAAAAAAACACTGTTAAAAATGTGTTTAATACACATATTATTCTACCTGGGCATATGCAAATTCTACTGGTCAATTTTATCACTTAGGGACCCATCAGTGACACATGGATCTTACAGAATTCCTAGCTCAAATCCTAGTAAGGGACATCTTCCACTCACAGAGGGATACCTAAAAAAAATTCCATGGTCAATAACACAGAGTTGAATATGAAAAATTAACTGGATATCTGCATATTCATCTATCACTAAGAGTGTTAAATACATATCACCCCTAAATAAGAATATAGTAAAATCTCATGCTTACTAGTACTGTTAGGGACAAATTAATTTTTAACTATATATTTGCCAAAAACAACTTTAATATAAGAATCTCAACAACATCATTAATTATCTAGATTCTGAAAATAAGAAGGTCTTTAACAAGTAAATATAACATCATCCCATACCTGTATACTAGCAAAGACCTCAGTGGAATATCTGCAAAAAGACATAGGAACACAAGTGTTAGGGTCACAATCCTGATTTCCTGATATCTGAATATTAATCGGTCCGTAGTGTTGTACAACCTATATTATCACTTACCTGGATACCTGGAAAGCTCCATTAGTGAACACTTTTACATCCCCCAAGATCTCTAGAATGGAAGCTAAAAAAACATGTGTGGTAAGTGTGTTTAAGGACACAACTTGTTCTATCAGAATACTGGCAAATAATCTTGGTCACTTCCATCATTAGGGAGCCATCAGCACTTCTTGGTTCAGAACTTTGAAGCAGAACTTCAAGGTCAACAACATTCTTAGAGACACTATCATCTCTTGACTGAGCACCTCAAAAAGTGTCGTGGTCAATACTGTGATACCTTACCTGGATATATGTATATCCCTAAGTCATTACTAAGGTTAAACACACATTATACTTCAACTTTTAAACAATGAGGAGTAATGCTTATTAGCATTGTTTGGGATACTATTACTTCCTACCTGAATACATGCAAAAAATCATAACAACATAAATGTTAGGGATACCATCATCATTTCCCTAGATTTCCGAAGGTCAGAAGGTCTGCAGTGTGGTAAGACTCACATAATCACTTAGTGGATATCAGCAAAGTCCTGTTAACCACTATTGTTAGGGTCACTGTGATCCCTTGACTGGAACCTGAAAAAAAACATTGCTACAGATGTATTTACGGACACAACTTTTCCTACCAGGACACTGGCAAATAACTTTTGTCACTTCCATCTTTATGGGCCCATCAATGCCACCTGGACACTGGCAGAACTTCAAGGTTAACACTGTTGTTACAGACACCATCATCTCTTAACTGTGTACCTGTAAAAATCTCATGGTCAATACCGTGGTTAGAAAGTTATGCTCACTTACTGGTTACCTGCAAATCCCTCATTCATTCCTAAGGTTAAGTATACATTATCTCTAAACTTAAAAAGTGGTTAAACTAGATCTCATAGTTACTAGTATTTGTAGGCCCAGTATCATTTTTTACCTGAATACCTGCAAAAACAGTACCAACACAATTATCATCACTGACCTAGATTTCTCAAGATCAGACGGTTTGTACCATGTTTAAGGTCCACATCGCCACTTAACTGGATTCCATGATCTTTACATGTATCTCTTGATCGGAGCCTGCAGAAACACACGGTGGCAACTATGATTAGGGATACATCTTATACATGGATCTCAAAAAATCCCATGATCACTATTAGGGGAACCATGAGCTCTACCTGGATCCTTTAGTTGTAAGGTCAACACTGCAGTTAGAAACACCACCATCTCTTGACTGGGACCTGAAAAAACACCTGGTGGCAACCCTGGTTAGGGATACATGTTCTTCCATCTGGAGCCCTGCTAATTCCATCTGTCCATTTCCTTAGGGCAACCAGTAACTCCAACTGCATACTTGGAGAACTCTAAGGTCAACACTGTAGTTCCAGACACGATCATCTGTTCACTGGACACCTGCAAAAATCCTCCAGTCACTACTGTAGTGAGGACTCTATGATATATTACCAGACACCTGCAAATATCTTTGTCACTATTAAGTTTTAAGACAAATCATCTCTGAATCAGAAAACAGTAAAATCTGATGATTATTACTTTTGTTAGGGACATTCATTTCTTACCTGAATACCCGCAAAAATACAGGTTATGATAAGAGTTTAGGACAGTATCATCATTTTCTAGATATCTGAAAATCATATGGTCTCTGACATGTTTCACACTCATATCATCTCTTACGTGGATATTAGCAAATTCCTACATTTACTCCCAACATTAGGTTTACCATCATCTGTTGACTGGAACCTGCAAAATCTCATTGTCTGTACTGTGGTGAATGACACCACGATAACTTATCTGGACAATTCCAAAATACCATGATGTTCACTTGGTTAAAGCCCACATTCTTTCTTTCCTTGTTACCTACCAAATCCCATGGTTACTACCATGGCTAATTTCACCTTCATTTCTTTACTGAAACCTGCAAAAAAAAAAAAAAAAAAAAGGTTACAACCATAATTAGAGACACATCATCTCTTACCAGGACACCTGAATATCCCATAGTCATTACCGTGGGATTTCACCATCATTACTTAAGGGATACTGAAGGGTAGCAGAATATGCCATGCCAAAACATGCCTCTAGCATAAGGATTATTTTGAGAAACTGCAGACACAGGAGAAGCTCTGGAAACAGAGTAGAAGTGACCCTTTTATAAGGGAAATTTACATTAAAGAGGTGGCCTGTACCAGGAATAGGGCTGTTACCAGAGATGGCTTTTTCACCTGAGAGACTTCGGCATGGCAGAGCAAACTCCGCTTACCATACATTTCCTCTTCTTACCTTCCTGTGAAATTCCCTCCTCCCCTTTCAAGCCCCAGACCCCTGTCCCTCTCCTTAGTTGAGGATTGTGTATCAGTCTTAGTTGCCTGGCTGCCTTATTGAGTCTCATATATTTGTGGGGCTCTCATATGTGCATATTTGCATATGTAATTAACATTGTTTGTTTTTCTCTTGTTCATCTGTCTTTTATTACAGGAGGGTCTCAGCCAAGAACCTAGGAGAGTAGAGGGAAAATTATTTTTCCTCTCCTACAATACCTTCAAAGTCTCATATTCATTCTAGATTTGCCATCAGTTATTGATGAAATACTTGCAAAATACCTTGGTCACCACAGTGGTTTGTGACACATCATCTTCACCTGGATATCTACAGAAGACTGTGGCCTCTACTAGATTTAAAAAAAAAAAAGTATCTTACATGGAGACCTACAAATTATCCAGATAAATGACATTGTTAGGGACAATCATCTCTAACTTGGGTAACTATAAAATATCTTGGTACTACCATTGTTAGTTACACATCATTTCTACCTGGATACCTTCAAAATCCCATGGTCACCACATTTTTGACACCAACATCTCTTACCTGGATACTTGCAAACTCCCTTGCTCGCCAGTGTGGTTAGGATCACCATCACCTCTTAACTACTAACCTGCCAAATCCCATCATCACTTTCATGGTTAAGGACACCATCATCTCTTAACTAGAACCCTGAAAAATCTCAAGTTGCTTTTGTGGTTAGGTTCACTATCATACCCGGAATACCCCAAAATGCCATGTTTAGTAATGTGATAAGGGGCATCATCAGCTTCTACCTACCTATCTGACAAATCCCAATTTCAGTACTCTAGTTACCACCACCATCATCCCTTAACTGGTTATCTACAAAATACCATGGTCACTCCCATGGTTAGCTTGATCATCATTTCTTATCTGTATAATTTCAATATTCTATATTTACTGCCTAGGTAGGAACATCTTCATTTCTTGCCTGGATATTTACAAAATCCCATGGACATTACCATGGCTAGAGTCTCTGTCACCTTTACACTCTATATCTATGAAAGCCCATGGGCACTGCCATGGTTACGGACACCATCATCTTTCCCTGGATTCCTTCAGAATACTATGGTCACTACAATGATGAGACCCACTATCATCTCTTACCTGAGTATCTGTCAAATCCTATGGTCACTGAATCTCTTGAATAGACATCCAAGGCTTTTCATGTTTTGACTTCTGCCTGTCTTACTGGCCTTGGCCCCTGCCACCCCTCTCATCCTTTATAACATGAACATTCCAAGCAGTTGAACTTCCCTAACATTCCTTCCTCTCCTGGTTATGGCAGTTGAATGCTCAAGCCAGCCCTTGCCATCTAACAAGAGCTGATTATTGGCATCTCTTTGCAATTCAGTGTTCAGTGGCCTTGAAACTGGCCATGGTAGGAGTATTTACACCTCAGTAATCGGCAAATGCTACACATCAGAGCTTTTCCTTTAGGCTTTTACCAGGATGTACTGATGAGTAAAGTAATAAATGAACAGGGAGAGGCACTATGGAATAATGACAACTCAATCTTGCTTTCTCATGAATTTGATGTGACTTTTCTGGATGAAGGGAATGTGTCACTTTACTCTACATATGCCTTAAAACATATTATCTTTCCAAATTTTTATACTTAATGAAAAAATGGATAAACTCTTTTATTAGAAATTACTTAATATAATATTAACTGACCAGGGATTTACATAATCTCAATGTGCCCAAAGTTTATAAATTTGCTGAGAAAAAGGCTAATAATTAAATATTACTAGACCTAATAAAAAAAATACATACATATACATATATATATATATGTCTCACTCATTTACCAGAGCAAATTTTATTATGCTTTTTGTGACAATTTCTATCAGTAACCATATTTAGATTTCACGAGGTTCTCAGTCATTATTCATTTGGAAACCAAGTAAAATGTCAAGAGAGAGAAGCAGCACTCTATATTCCCCCCTTTTTAGGTCCACAGTGTAGGAGGCAATTTTATGGTGATTCCAGGGACAAAAAAAAAAGCTCCACATGGCTGCAAATCTGACGACTGTGTCCTTCAGATTGCCCAGAGGCTAGCAGAAGCAGAATGCAACAAGTGAAGGCTATTTTATTTTGCATGTTGGGGTTGGTTTCAGCTTAAAATTTCTTCATTTCTCCTCACACCCTCACTTTTCTGCAACCCTTCCCAATAATAGAATACCAAAGTTAACTGGACCATGGTGATTGTAAATATAAAAGTGATATACCACCAGGCAATTTTCCTTTTTTAAAGAAAATTTTCTATTTTTTTTTTTTTTTTGAGGAAGATTTACTCTGAGCTAACATCTGTTGCCAATCTTCTCTGTTTGCTTGAGGAAAATGGTCCCTGAGCTAACATCTGTGCCAATCTTCCTCTACTTTGTATATGGGATGCTGCCACAGCATGGCTTGATGACCCGTGTGCAGGTCTGCACTTGGGATCTAAACGTGCAAACCCCAAGCCGCCAAAGCAGAGCACACAAACTTAACCACTACACCACTGGGCTGGCCCTGGAAAATGTTCTATTTCTTAACGATTATTCTTAGCTACTACCCATTTCTACTCACTGAGGTCAGCCATCAGCCATGAGAAACAGTAACAGTGTTGGTGCCAGTCAATGCACCAACAGGGGCATGAACTACCCCTGAGAACACTGTTCTGTCTCCTAAACCTACTTCTCACCCATCTCATCCTTCACTTTTTCGAAATGAAAAAGATTATCTTCTTTGCTAGCTATGATCTTGTTACATGCACTGGTTGAATTCACATGGAATTATTTCCTGCCTTGCAAGGAATTAAACATTCTTTAAAATTATAATGCGCTAACAACTGGGTTTTTTTTAATTTATATATTTAACATTTTTTAAGTTATTTTAAAAATTATTTTATTGAAGTCATATTGGCTTACAACATTGTGTAAATTTCAGGTGTACATTATTATATATCAGTTTCTGTTTAGACTGCATTGTGTTCACCACCAACAGTCTAGCTTTTACCCATCACCATACACATGTGCCCCTTTACCCCTTTCCCAACTAGATTTTTATAATAAGTTCAAAATTCCTGGGGTCAGATTCATGTGGGGCTTTCCCTTTATATTCTGACTGATGTGGAGAAAACGTTTGACAGCTCTGTCTGTCAGCAATGTGGTCAAAGAGTAACTGGAGAGGTTGCCTCCTTGTGTTTATCAACATGTGTCTGGCAACCAGAGACAGCCAGGCCCTGCTTTAGGCTGAGCAGAGGGCAAAGCCTGGCACTGGGGCTTCCAGCTATGGCATGCCCTGACTCAGCAGGGTCCCTTGTCTCTAGCAGCCTTGTACTCTCTCAGGCCAAGACTGAGATGACTTCTATAATTAATTCTGATTGTATACATCTCATGTCTTGACTATTATGTCAGAATACAATCACAATACTATATAGCTGTTATTATATATATATGACATGTAGTATATAATAAATATTATATGTTAGTATAAATACTAATAATTTTATGTAATAAACTTGGAACTCCTGGGATTGATACTAAAATTACTATTTTGGTACTTAAAGATTCTAAGACCAATTGCAACATGTGGAGTTGGGGGGTTTCCCCACACCACCGATTCTCAGACACCAGCTGGGTGTCCCACAAATTGAACTCAACTCTGACACTATCTACCTGGAGATAGCATCATATCCCACAGTTTAAGAGCTCAGTCCCACAAGACTGCCCCCACCTTCAGATGCCAATCACAAGTCCAGGTTGTTATCTGTGCTTCTGACCAACTGGCTATAAACCAGAGGTTCCCACAACCCCCTCCTCGGGTTCAATTAAGTTGCCAGAACAGCTCACAGAACTGAGAAACATTTTTCTTACCAGATTACCAGTTTATTATGAAAGGATGTAACTCAGGAACAGCCAGATGGAAGAGATACATAGGGCAAGGCATGGGGAAAGAACACAGAGCTTCTAGGCTTTTTGAGCATGCCACTCTTCCCACATCTCCAGGTGTTCACAAACAGAAGCTCTCTGAATCCCATCCTTTTGGGTTTTTATGGAGGCTTCATTACAGAGGCATGATTGATTAACTCATTGACCAGTGGTGATTGATTCAACCTCTAGCCCCTCTCTCCTCCCAGGAAATCAGGAGGTCGGACTGAAAGAGTCAACCTTCTAAACAAGTTTGGTTCTCTTGGCAACTAGTTCCCATCCTTACGTGCTTTCCAAAAGACACTTCATTAACGTAAACCCAGTTGTGGTGGAAAGGGGCTTGTTATGAATAACAAGACACCCATTTCACCTCTATAACTGTAAAGGGATTTCAAGAACTGAGGACAGGAGACCAAATATTATAACAAAAGATGCTCCCATTACTCTTATTGCTCAGGAAATTCCAAGAGTTTTTTGAGCTGTGAGCCAGGAACCAGGAATAAAGACCAAATACATATGAGAAATATATTTTGGTCATCTGAATGACCAAACGTATATTTCTTAGAAATCACTATATTACAGTATTTTCTTAAAAGATCAAGAAAAACCACACACACACAAACAAAACAGTCTGCCACTTCTAAGCATACTATTTACTTAAAAATAAAACCCTATTTATGAATTCTGATTACTTCATTCTCTTCTCCCTTTTTTATAAGCAGACACCAAACAATCAGATTTTCTGGGCACAGTGAAAAAATATCAACATCAGTGTACACGGGTTTGTATGCCATTTAACAGATATTTATAAAACCTAGCATTGTTAGTGTCAAAAGACAACACGAAAACAATTTAGTAAAGAGTTCGATGTTCTTTATTCAATGGAACACAGTCCATGGATTGGGGGAGTGCAGTGCCTCACAGGCAGTGGAGCCCTCTTCCTGAGGGATCTGGGGCAAGAGCGAGTTTTACTGAGAGTTAGAAGAGGCAATGTGGAAACAGGACACGATTGGCTGGGAGGTCGGGGATTTCCTTATGAGGCCAGCAGGTCATGTTGTCTAGGGTCAAGTGAGCTAGCTAAAGCTGAGTTGGAGGATTGTGATCAGTAATAGGTTTCCTTGACAGGTGTTTCCTGTAAGTGTGTGTTGACTTTAGATTTGTGATGTGGGCCAGGCTGCTGGGGTGGCCTCCATTTTGTGGGACACAATATACAAATTAACTTTATCATTAGATACAATGGAAAGTCAAAGATTTGTTTATCTTTTGTTTTGGTGATAATATTTCTTGTTTTTGTTGTGGAAGTTTGGTGTTTATGTGATTCATTTTATTCTGATATTTGCTTTATTGCTGTGGTCTGGAACCAAACCTGCAATATCTCCGAAGTATGCCTGTACTCTGTTATAAGGTACCTGAGCTACCTGTGAAGCAGTACAGTGTTATTTGAAAGTGGACTTAGATTAGTTGTAAATATATATTGCAAACTGTAGAGCAAGTACTAAAAACAATTTTTTTTTTTTTGAGGAAGATTAGCCCTGAGCTAACTGCTGCCAATCCTCTTTTTGCTGAGGAAGCCCGGCCCTGAGCTAACATTCGTGCCCATCTTCTTCTACTTTACACGTGGGATGCCTCCCACAGCATGGCTTGCCAAGCGGTGCCATGTCCGCACCCGGGATCTGAACCAGCAAACCCGGGCCGCCGAAGCGGAATGTGTGACCTTAACCTCCGCACCACCAGGCCGGCCCCCCCAAAAAATTTTTTAAAGAAGTATAATTGACATGTTAAGAGAAGAGAGGGGGCCAGCCTGGTGGTGCAGCGGTTAAGTGCACATGTTCTGCCTCTCAGCAGCCCAGGGTTCACCGGTTCCGATCCCGGGTGCGGACATGGCACCGCTTGGCAAGCCATGCTGTGGTAGGCATCCCACGTATAAAGTAGAGGAAGATGGGCACAGATGTTAGTTCAGGGCCAGGCTTCCTCAGCAAAAAGAGGAGGATTGGCAGCAGTTAGCTGAGGGCTAATCTTCCTCAAAAAAAAAAAAAAGAGAGAGAAGAGAGAAAATGAATTCATATAAAATGCTCAATTAAAACTAGAGAAGGTAAAAAAACAAGGTGAAGATAAAAAAGAGCAGGTACAACAAGTAGAAAACAGTTATAAACATGGTAGATATTAATACAATTATATCAATAATCACTTTAATTGTGAGTGGTCTAAATATACCAATTAAAAGGCAGAGACTGTCAGAGTTATACAAAACAAAACCCAACTATATGCTTTCTCTTATATTTAAGGAAACTCTCTTTAAGTATAAAGACACAGATTAAAAGTGAAAGGATGAAGAAAGATATACCATGCTAACACTAATCCAAAGAAAGCTGGAGTAGCAACATCAATTTCAGACACGTAAACTTCAGAAAAGTATCAGGGATAAAGAGGGGCATTATATAATGATCAAGGAGTCCATTCTCCCAGAAAACATAACAATCCTTAACGTGTATGCACCTAACAACAGAGCATCAGAATATGTGAGGCAAAACTGATAGAAATGCAAGGAGAAATAACAGACAAATCCATTATTATAGTTGGAGATTTCAACACTGCTCCATCAGTAATTGACAGATCCAACAGGCAGAAAATCATTAAGGAAATAGTTGAACTGAAGAGCACCATGAATCAACTGGATCTAACTGACATTTACAGAATACTTCATCCAACAAAGCAGTTTATAAATTCTGCTCGAGCTCACATGGAACATTAACCAAGATAGAGCATGTTCTGGGCCATAAAACATATCTTAACAAATTTAAAAAGATAGAAATCATACAATGTCTGCTCTCAGATCACAATGGAATTAAACTAGAAAACAATAACAGAAAGAGAGCTGGAAAATCCCAAAATATTTGGAGATCAAACAACACACTTCTAAATAACATGTTTCAAAGAATTATCAAGAGAAATTAAAAAATACTTTCAACTAAAAGAAAATGACAATATAACTTACCAAAATTTGTAGGATGCAGCAAAAGCAGCCCTTAGAGGGAAATTTGGAGCATTGAATGCATATATTAGAAAAGAAGAAAGATCTAAAATTTGTAATCTAAGATCCCACTTTAGGAAACTACAGAAAGAAGAGCAATATAAACCTAAAGCAAGCAGAAGAAAAGAAATAGTAAAAATTATAGCACAAATCAATGTAACTGAAAACAGAAAAAGTTTTAAAAATCCCCAAACCAGAAGCTGGTTCTTTGAAAAGATTAATAAAATTGATCATCTCTAGCCAGGATAATCAAGACAAAAAGAGAGAAAAAAACAAATTACTAATAACAGAAATGAAAGAGAAGTCATCACTACCGATCCCATAAACATTAAAAGGATAATGAAGGAATATTATGAACAACTCTGTGACCATAAATTTGATAACTTAGATGAAATGGACCAATTCCTTGAAAGACACAATCTACCAAAACTCACACAAGGAGAAGTAGATAATTTAATTGCCAAAACCTGGAAGCAACCAAGATGTCTTCAACAGGTGAATGAATAAACAAAATTTAGCACATGCATATGATGGAATATTATTCAGTGATTAAAATCATGAGCTATCAGGGGCCGGCCCCATGGCCGAGTGGTTAAGTTCGCATGCTCCACTTCAGTGGCCCAGGGTTTCACCAGTTCGAATCCTGGGCACGGACATGGCACTGCTCATTAGGCCATGTTGAGGCAGCATCCCACACACCACAACTAGCAGGACCCACAACTAAAATATACAACTATGTACTGGGGGGATTTGGGGAGAAAAAGCAGGAAAAAAAAAAAGAAGATTGGCAACACTTGTTAGCTCAGGTGCCAATCTTTAAAAAAAAAATAAAACAAAATAATGAGCTATCAATTCATGAAAAGACATGGAGGAACCTTAAATGCATACTGCTAAGTGAAAAAAGCCAGTCTGAAAAGGTTACATACTGTATGATTCTAACTCTATGACATTCTGAAAAAGGCAAAACTATTGAGACAGTCAAAAGATCAGTGTTTGCAAGGGGGTCAGGATGGGGGATGGGGGCTGGGGGTGCAAGGAGAAGAGTAAGTAGGTAGAGCACAGGGAAATTTTAGAGTGTAAAACTTCTATATGATACTGTAATGGTGGATACCTGAGATTATGCATTTGTCAAAACCCATGGAATGTACAACACAGAGTGAACCCTAACATAAACTATGTATTTTTACTTAATAATAATGTATCAATATTGGTTCATCAATTATAACAAATGTACCACACTAATGCAAGATGTTAATAATAGGGGAAACTGTATTTGTGTGTGTCCGGGGGGATGTATGAGAAGTCTCTGTACTATTGGCTCAATTTATCTGTAAATCTAAAACTAAATTCTATAAAATAAAGTCTATTAATTAAAAAAAGAAAAAGGCTGACAATTTCAGACACCTTCCAAACCTACCTCAAGTAACAGAGTCAAAGTCACCAGCTCTGTTTTTCCCACTCCGTGTGTATTTCTGTTTCATCAGCCTTCCTGATCCCCCCAGGATCACATGAAGGGAAACCTACTGTGATTATTCTAGTGTCCCCTTTCCTCTCGTTGTTTCCTCCTCCTATCCCACGTCAGGCAGTGGTGCTCATGTTTTTGCACTTAATGCTGGCCACCAATATCCCTTCCTGTGCCCACTGCAGACACTGCTCATCAATTACAGCCCTCACTTTCACTAATCTTGAACACAGCTTTGGATCATCATCAACACAATTTTTAATTAGTTGAGGTTTGGCACAATAAATGATTGCTATTTTCCATGTCTGAACTAGGTGTTTACAATTTATTCCACAGTAGAGATGAAACGGCCTCAAGTTTCTCCTTGAATCTCCTTTTAGGGCAAATGGCCAATATTTGTTCTTATGGAAAAGGTCTTTAAAAATATGATTTTGCTCCTAATCCACTTCATAAAAATGGAATTTTTAGGAGTGATAATTAACATTGCCTTCTTACAAACTTGCTCATACTGGAATCTCTCAAAACTCTTGAAAATATGAACTTTTCTAGTTTTATGGTATAGAGCAGAGGTTGGCACACTTTTCTTATAAAGAGCCAGATAGTAAATATATTTGGCTTTGCAGGCCTCTGTTGCAACTGCTCAATTCTGCCACTAGCATGAAAGCTACATAGACAATGTGTAAACAAATGGGCATGGCTGTGTTCTAATGAAACTTTATTTACAAAAACAAGTGACAAGCCAGATTTGCCTCACAGGCCACAAATTGCTAATCCCTCGTATAGTGACCTGCAGCCATGCAATTTAAAGAGTACAGTAGTCCCCCTTTATTCCCAGGGGGAGATGATCCAAGACCCCCCAGTGAATGCCTGAAACAGCAGATAGTACCAAACCCTATATAGACTATGTTTTTTCCTATATATGCATACCTATGATAATGTTTAATTTATAAATTAGGCACAGTAAGAGACTAAGAATAACTAATAATAAACTAGAACAATTATAACATACGGTAATAAAAGTTACTGTAGATTTTAGCAACCTAAGCATATGATTTTTTTCCCTTTCCTTATTAAGTGGAGGACTTTCACCTTTTCACTTAAAGGAAGCACTTTATGGCTTCTCTTTGGCATATCTGAATTGCCAGCATCACTACTCTTGTGCTTTGGGGCCATTATTAAGTAATATAAGGGTTACATGAACACAAGCACTGCTATACCAGACAGTCAATCTGATAACCGAGATGGCTATTAAGTGACTAATGGGCAGGTAGCAGATACAGTGTGGATCCGCTGGACAAAAGGATGATTCATGTCCAGAGAGGAACAGAGTGAGATTTCATCATGTTACACTAAACAATGTGCAATTTAAAACTTATGAATTGTTTATTTCTGGAATCTCCCATCCAATACTTTCAGATCGTGGTTGACCACAACTAACTGAAACTGCAGAAAGGAAAACCTGCAATTGGGGGCAGTGTATTGGACCTGGAGTCAAAAGACACAGTTTCAAGCCTCTGGCAAGTAAATTGATTCAGCTGAGCTTCGTAATTACAAATTAGAATATGCCCTTCCTCACAGGATTCAATGTGATATCTGTGAAAATGTATGTAAGCTGTAAATGTAAGACATCCATGAAAATATGGGATACACCTGTAGAAAGGTGTTGTAGTAGATGTTTTGTGGGCTTTGCCCATATCGTCCCAGCACTCAGAATTCTCCTACATGCCAACAGCACCCATTTGCAAGCATCTGAGCTTCGACATCTGAAGGCTTCCATTTGACCCCAGAGTGGGGCAGGTCCGAAGTGATGGAAAGCTGTCATCTCTGGGAGTAGCCCTCGGTCAATGACAGATGGGAGTTTGAGGAAAAATAACCCACATGACTTGTTCCTCAGCAGGGAGAGCTCTAAGACATGCTCTACATTGTTTCCCAAAGTTCCCCAGCTGGATTTAGCCTCAATTGCCCTGAACTCTTTCCTGCTCTGCCATGTGCCACTTATCAGCTTCCTTCCCTTCCTGGTCTCCCTTCCACCATGTGTGCTTCCTGGGATCACCTCCCAAATAGGATCTTTGTCTCAGAGTTGGTTTCTGGGGTAACTCAAACTAAAGTAGCTGCCAAAGAAAAAGCTTTCATACATTTATACATTTCCACGGTGGATATAGTCAAGACTAAGATTGATGGTGATAGAAGTTGTGAATATAAAATGAGAAGATACATGTAAGAGTAAGTAGAAAAGATAAAGCACTCCAGAAATATAAGGTGAGAGTATTAATATCATGGTCGTCATTAGAGACTGAGCCAGGAAATTGCTCTATAAAATCGTGCCAGCTCACAGCTACCTAAAATGGCATAGGCACGCAGCAGTATGAATAATACAAAACAGTAGATGACTGAAAAATTAATAATACACGGCTTCAAAGAACATCATGTGAAATTTAAGCTGTATTTTTCATATTTTATTATGAAATTTTTTCAAAAACAGTAAAGTTTGTAGAGTAACATAATATCCATATATGCACTAGCTGGAATGAAAAAAAAGGATAACATTTTGCAGTATTTGTTTTAGATCTCCTTTTAAAAATAAGCAAAATGTTCCAGATACAGCTGAATTTTCTTTTGTAATCCTAGTCTGTCCTAATTCTCTCCCTCTTTCCCCAGTGGCAACCATACTCATTAAGTTGGCATGTATTCTTCATATTCTTGGTTTTATACTTTTACTCCACATGTATGCTTCTATAAGCAATATACATTATAAGATTTTGTGACTTACATAAATAGTATTACACGGTGCAAAGCATTGTGCAACACTCTGTGTTCAGTCAATCCTACTACTGACACCCATCCATGTTGATACATATTAATTGAATACCTTCACTTATCTTTGGAGAGACCCTCCCTTTACTCTGGAAGGAACCATTTTGGGAGACTTTTAATAAAATAGACCAAGGATTCTCAGCTGAGGGGGCTTTTTCTCCCCCCCCCCCCCCCCCCCCCCCCATCCCCCCACTGTGAAATTTGGTGATGTCTGGAGATATTTTGGGTTTTCACAACCGGAGGTGGGTGCTACTGGCATCTAGTGAGCAGAGGCCAGGGCTGTTGCTAAACATCCTACAATGTATGGAACAGCCCCCACAGCAAAGAATTATCCAGTCCAGAACGTCAACAGTGCCAAGGTTGACAAACCCTGATGCAGACGAAAGCTAAGTGCTTTACATTCTTGAAGAATTTCTGGATATGGGGAAATAACCCAAACACAGACCCTTCAAGTTCAGACAACACATGTTCTGCTTGGTGGATCACCAGGTCCCTCCACTGAATTACAAAGTATTTTCCTCTTGAATGTGGATTTTAGATTGTTCTATGGCTAAAAATTATTGCTTATTTTGGGGAGTTAATGTGTATTGTGTGTTTGTGTGTGTATGCGTGTGAATATGATATCAGGGGTCAGGGAGGAGACCTAAGACTTGATCTCTATTCCTCATACTGATGGAAAAATATAACAAGGAACTAAACTAGATTTTATTTAGCAAAAACTAACCATGCTTTAGGGTCCCATACATGGTGTTAAAAGATAATTTTTTTTAACGGTAAAACCATGACTCTCATACACATATAAAAATGAACATGTGTTAAATATCTTAGTCAACTTGTTATCACCCAAGAGGGGGGTTGTTTGCCCGCTGCAAGACATGCTAATAGTCAAGAGGCAAGGTGGTAGGAGAGAAGAGACTTTTTATTACAGCTTGTTAGCAAGAGGGAAGATGGCTGACTAATGTCTGAAAGCACCATCTTACAGAACAAAGACTACAGGCCAGTTATATAGGGGGCTGGTCTCTGGGTGGGGGAGGCAGCTGGTCTTAGTTCCTGACAGTCTTTTGTTTTACTGCATACGCATCAGAGACCTGAGCAACACTGCATACCCTGATCTTTCAGTTTTCATTGATGATGGCTTTCAGCATAGATTCTCTGGCTGGGGGTCATCACATTCCTAAGGAACTCAAAAGAACAAAGTTATCAACTTATGGCAGCTGGGAAGGGCCATAAAATCTACAGAGCATGTCTGAGTGAGTTAATCAGAGGTCAAAGCTACAATATGCTTTCTTTTCTACAATATGGCTTCGTTTATGTCAACCTTGTGTTGAGCTGGTATCAAACTCATTAATGAGGAAAATGCTAAGGTGTCATAGCTAGTTCAAAGGACACTCCACAGAACAGACACAGTTGTTGTGATATTGTGATTTATAATAAGAAATATATATTTGGCCTTTGTTCTTTTCTAACCAAAGCTCCTAAAACACTTTGAATTTCCCAAGTGATAAGAGCTATAAAAGTGTCTTCATATTCATAACAATCACCCTTTTCAACCATACCTAAGTTTATGTTAATCAGGTGACTTTTGGAAAGTAATTAAGGATGGGGGCTGATTGCCAGGGGAACCAACCAAGTGACTGGAGGGTTTTCAGTCCCACTTCCCTGACCTCCAGGGAGTGGAGAGGAGCTGGAGGTTGAATCATCATCAATGGCCAACGAGTTAAGCAATCATGCCTAAGTAATGAAGCCTCCCTAAAAACCTAAAAGGAGGGAGTTTGCAGAGCTTCCAGGTTGGTGAACACGTGATGATTCAGGGAGAGTGGCAAACCTGGAGAGAGTGTGGAAGCTCTGCGTCCTTTCCCCATACATTGCCCTGTGCATCTCTTCCATCTGGCCGTTCCTGAGTTATATCTTTTTATACTAAACCAGTAATCTACTAAGTAAAATGTTTCTCTGAGTTCTGTGAGCTGCTCTAGCAAATTAATTGAACCCAAAGAGGGGGTCTTTGGAAACTCCATTATGTAGCCTGTCAGTCAGAAGCCCAGGTGACAACCTGAATTTGTGATTGGGGGGGGGGGCAATCTTGCAGGATTGAAACTTTAACTTGTGGGATCTGATGTTATCTCTGGGTAGATAGTATCAGAATTAAGTTGAATTGTGTCAGAAAATTGCTTGGTGGTGTGGGGAGCCCCCCCACACACACACACACATAAGAATTGGAATCAGAATTGTTAGTTGGTGATCAGAAGTTAGATCATTGCAGAATGTAAGTTATAGATAAGGAATAGTGAAATGAATATGCAAATTGAGACAAAACTGACTTCTTCCACAGGAGGAAAGAGAAGTCGACTGAACCTCTATCCTTCTACCAGACAGGATATAATTTGATGTCTATAAACAACAGGTATTTTGCATTGCTATCAGTTATCAACAATTTACAGAGCTGTAAAATCACTCCCACAGAATTGCACAACCCAGAGAGGTGCCCTATACTCTGGAAAACCCAGTTTCCCACTGAAGCACAAATTTTTCCCCACAATGTGGTAACTTTAAGAGTGTATAAGCCAGGCTTTGGAAAATATACTGCCTACTATTACGATTATCTTGTTTAAGCCATGAAGCCCAGATCACTCCTTAGAGTGGCTATAGGATTTCCACCACCTCCCTGCCCCCAACCCCTGGCAAAGGAAATGGGTATTCCCCTTGTCAGTCATTCTGAGGAAAGTTCCAGGGCAGGAAAATCAAGCCAGGCTAGGGCTTGAGAAAGTCTGGAGGATTTCTTCTTTCTCTAAATTGGGGAGCAATGGGACTTGGACTCCAAGCTAGGGCGGTACCTTGGAGCTGCTTGTTTCATTTTGAGCTGCCTCCCTGGCAGAGAAGGGGTTGCTGGGAATTAGGCAAGGTTTCAGGGTTTGGTGTTTGGACACGTCATCTCTAAAGATATCTACTTCTCCCGGATGTTGTTAAGTTATTCTGTTTTCAGTTTCCTTTTCCCAGAGTCCTCAAGACATGGTTTTTTAAAAGTACAGTTTCATCACAGTTTAGATAGGGGGAATTTGGAGAAGGACTAACCTTGCTCTGAGACCACAGAAGGGATGGGTCAATAGTGGTTACCAAGGCAGGACAGTGGTGTCCAGCAGCATTACTGTCCAGAAGACAGACAAAGAGGCAGGGATAAAAGAGGTGACCAGTCCTGGGTATTTATGAGGCACTACCCTGGGGACCTCAGAAACAGTTGGGAAAACAATTTGAGGAGGGCCAATTTTTCCACCAGTTTTGCTGATCTGAGCTCATGGTACAGCAATTTGGGTTTCAGACAGAAGTGTGAATTAATATTGTTGTCACAGACTGATAAAGCCTGAGACTTGGCTTAATAGTTGTTGGAACATTTTATAAAATCCTAAAAGGTTGGAAAAAACAGTGCTAAAGATAATAGGATAAAAATATGCCATTCTTGAGATATAAAATTTGAGTGCTAATTTAGTTTGGAAAAGGTAAGCATAGCTTCAATATTTTCTAGCATTGAGACTGAACCAACAGTTAGAAAAAGTCAAGAGGGCTTAATTACCTACAAATTTGAGTTACCAGACTTAAGACACCTTTCTCAGATGTCATTACATAAGCCAATTACAGGGAGCGCATGATATGTGCTTCTAGTTTTGTGCAACATATTCAGATAAAGGCAATTTTTTTCATGTTTGATTCTATAATCTTAAATCTGAGATCATAAGAATCACTTTCTTGACTAATTTATTTAGTAAAATTAGTAATATTCTAAGCCTAAATTTTATACTGCCCAGCATAAATGTCAAGTGCTGGTAGATGTGTCATTAGGCTTCAAATGGAATTTGCACCAGAGAGGCAGTGTGCCTGGTGGAAAGGTCCAAACCTTTGTCTCAAATTTCAGCCCTCCCATTTCCTAGCTGCAAAATCTTGAGCAATTTGAATCTGTGTTTTTATTTAACCATACGTAAAATGAGAGGTCTGACCAGATGATCCATAAGGGTTCATCTAGCTCACAAACTCTATGATTCTACAAAAAAATCGCTGCCTTCTTCCAATTTTGCATGTGGCAGCAGAAAACAGATCTAACAACAGGGAAAGGGAAGTGCCAAGAAGCAAGAGGGTACCTCCCACTTTGTCCTTTATAAATTACTGACTAAACATCAAGGCCTTTTCTTTTGAATGGTCTCTGAGATGTCTTCAAATTTTGCCTTTTGTTCTCTTTAGACCCACAGCTCCTTCACATACAAAGAGTAGAATAGCTAAATATATTAAAATTAAAATAATAATGAGGAAACAATTTTCATTTATTAAGACTATTTAAAATCAAGATAAAAGTCAAATTTTATATGTTGGCAAAGCTGTAGGAAAATAGTAACACACGTATTCCTGATGTTGTTATTGGTGAAATCCTTTTAGAAGACATTTTGATACACATATCAAGTATCATAAACTTATTTTGACTCAGTAAACCCTCTATTCTGAATTTATATTAGAGAATTATTGTATTTATCCAACTCTAAGACAGTATCAGCTTTAAGCTGCAACATCAATTTAATAACAAATTTTTAAAGGGAAAAAACAAATATTGTCATCTTGATACTAACATATACCCTGATATATATTAAAAGAAGAAAAATGTGAGGCAAATGAAAATTCAAAAGGAGAAAAATCCATATGTATGAAGACATTTACAGCAGTTATTCATAATTTCAAAAAACCAGCATTTGCATCTAATGATAAGGAAATGATTTGAAAAAGTATATAAAATGTATAAATACAATGGGTATAGCACGGTTATTAAAAATTTTATAATAAAAAATGTAAAATCAAGGGAAAGCGTTTCTAAAGTAATGTAACACAATGTATAAAATATATACAGTTTGATGAACTGAGAAACAATATATCCATATGGATAAAAGTTTGAAAGAACTCCAAACGAATGAAAATCATTACGTCGTTGAGATATTGGAATTATGTATGCATTTTTAAATGTCCCTCACATATTTTAAAAACAGTTTAATCACAAATAAAAGTTTCTACAAATGTTCCTATCTTGATAGCCAATCTCCTCCCTGTTTTCTCCTTGGGTCCAGTTTTCTTCCCTCCTTGGCAGAGCCCATAATTTATATATTTAGCTGGGCAGCCAGGAAGAGGCTATGTTGTGATTTTTGGTAATAACACATAATGTGTTTACACAATCACCTCCATTCTGTTTCATGAGTAAAGAGTATAATTATCCAAGCATTGAGGGCCAGAGCCAATAAAGCAATCACTTGTCTCTACCCGAGAATCCTGCCCAGAGTTGCAGGAGCTGACTACTTTGGAGAGAGGGAAGGGGCTGGGGAGAAAGTAGCATCCTGGTCACTGATGATAAACCTCAGCATCTTTGGGAAGCTGGTACTTCTCTTTCCTCACAAGCTGCTACACCTCTGCGAGAATTCTAATATCAGTTTGAGAATTAATTGGACTTTACTGTTTAAAACAATGACAGCCCCGAAGAATTTATGTTTGTTACATTACAGCATGGAATATATACGGGCACATCGATCACGGAGTTTACATATGTGATCTGCCTATGAAAACCCAATACTCCAGCAGGTAAAATATTTGTTTCAGCGCCACGAGTTAGCCAACATTTTCTCTAATTTTTCATCTCTTGCTCCATAAACCCGCTCAACCCGAGCTCTGCCCGCCCCCCGCCCCCCCCACCCCGCGTGAAGATGCCTCTCACCAGAATATGAATGACACCCTGATCCTACATGTTTTTAAAACTATTTTTAAACGTTTTCTTTGGAAATCATTTCAAATGTATAGACGATGTGCGAGAAGAGTACAAAGACCTCCCATAGACCCTTTCCCAGCTTCACCAGTTATTGACATTGAACCACAGCTGCTTCTTTCTCATCCCTTTACCCAGTGACACTTCCAGATTTTCCAAGAACAAAGCCATTCTCTAACACAAGCACAGCACTATTATCTAGTATGTAATTCTCATTCAAATTTTCCCGGTTTTCAATTGTTTAATTGAACCAAATTATTTTTATTAAAATATTTTTAAACAAAATAGGTTAAAATTTGAATTTTTCAAAACATTTTCGTGCTTTTAAACCACATTGACTAATTATTCAGACTTGTTTCCTAATTTGACTTTTACACTCACCTTCCGCACTTCTCCCACGCAGTTCTGCTTCAAAAGTCTTTACTTTGATTCATCTTGCAGTCACTTACAGTACATCTGTGAGCGAATTTTCTAGAAAGGGTGGAAACTTCAGAGCCCATGTATAAATGAGAGTTATTTCTCTGGCTTTCGCACATGATACAGTCACTGAGTGTCACCAGCTTTCCCCTTCACAGTATTAGATATTCTGTCTTGTGTGCCCTGCTACTCTGACTCTCAGGAGAAGCCTGATTTTGTACTTTGTGGATAATCTTTTCTTTTTTCCTGAAAATCTGTGGCACTCTTTATCCCTGAAATTTAAAACATTAGCTGTTCACATACAAGTATTTAACAATTTTTGTCAATTTTGCTTTCACTGTGGTGGGTTTGTCTCATCTGAAGATTGAACGTTTTTCTTCAGCTCAAAAAAACTACTCTCTTCTCCAAATATTGCATCTCTTCCATTTGCTCTAGAATTTTCTTTCAGGCATGGCAACAATCCATGCACTGGCTCTCTAGGCTGTCTCATATCTGATTTTCCTAGGCTGCTACCTCACAGGTACTAGGATAACCATGTTCACACTCTGAATTTTAACCTTCCAGGTACAGTTCATCTGGTAAAGTTCACAGTTAATAATGAGATCAGTAGCTCTCTGTCCCTCCCTTCTAACACACAAGCCAAATACAACGTATGGAAGACAGAAGCGGAGGCAAAGTTTCTAGGGCTCCTCATTCCATAGAACTGCCCTGGAGCGGCGACTGGCGAGCAAATTTCTTCAGCTATGGAACTTTCTAGCGCTTCTAACAGACGTGACCAACGGCCGTCCAACCGTCACATCCGGGCAGGCTGGCGGGCAGGTTGCGCAGGCGCACAGGGAGCGGGCCGTGCTGACCAGCACGAGCACAGCCCGCCCCCCCCCGCCCCCCCGCAGCACCGAGCGTGGACATCGTGCTGTGTAGTGGAGGTTGCGCAGGCGCAGGAAGGGGCACGAGCTCGTGACTGGAATCCGGAGGGCTCAGCGTCCGTTAGGTGCTGCCCGCCTGCAGCAACCACGTGTCTGCAATGTTTTTTAATAGTAGTCCTCCGTTCCCCGAATCCAAGACCACTTCTAGGATCACATGTGGCGTTTTACGGGTCACCTTGAATCTGGAAGAGTTCCTAGCCTCTCTTGGGCTTTCATGGCATTGACATTGTTGAAGAAGACAGGGCAGTGGTTTTGTAGCATGTTGGAGGTTCTCTGATATTTTCTCATGATTAGCATCAGGTTATGAATTTTTGGCGGGATAATTTCATAAGTGATGTTGCGTCCTTATCAGTGTACTGTATCAGGAGACATCATTTTGGTGTTGACTAATCATTTGGTTAAGGTGGTGCCTTCCAGGTTTCTCTACTGTAAAGGTGCCTTTTTTCCATTTGCAATTCATACGGACTATTAATGAGACACTTTGAGACTATAAACCACGGTGTACTTTTAGTTCCTATTACACTTGGTTACTCCACAGGCACTGTTATTACAAGTCAAGAACCAGCCTCTTCAGCTCCATCGCCACTCTGCTCTTCTTTCTAATTGTCCTCTCTTGGCTGGTAGTATCATCATCCACCCAGATTTCCAGAATTTGAGCTAGAATCTCAAGTGTCTAACTTCTCCCACCCTTACACCCAAACAGCTAACAAGTCCTACTGATTATGTCTCAGAAACATCTCCCAAACCAAGTGCTCCCTCTACTTTAATACTTTGCAGCCTCCTAACTGGCCTCTCCACTTCCAGGATGTTGTCTCTCTTCTAGGCCATCCTCCATGCTATGCCTGGAATTAGTTCCCCGAAACCTAATGTGATCAGGTCACTCACTGCTCTGCTGA
This sequence comes from Equus quagga, assembly GCF_021613505.1. Classification (NCBI taxonomy): domain Eukaryota; kingdom Metazoa; phylum Chordata; class Mammalia; order Perissodactyla; family Equidae; genus Equus; species Equus quagga. Next base: position 113,198,755 of record NC_060276.1, read on the forward strand.
AAATCTATCATCTATTATTAGCTGTTTGTTGGTCCCTCTTTTTTATACAGAAAATAAATGCTCGGGATGTATAGAATGTCATCCAGGGTTCCATAACTTAGCCCCAGTATACTCCCCCAGCCCCCTATTCTCTACTCCCCACTTTTCCACTAAACACTAGCCAAAATGAACTCATCGTTCCCCAGATATTTCAAGTTCATTCAGAATCTTCTCCCTTGGTCCCTGTTCTCTCAATTTGGGGTGCCCTTCCTTCATTTATTCTTCCCACACTCTTGCTCGTCCTTTCCAGACCTGTCAGATATAATTTTGTCTTTGGAGACTTTCCCATCCCCTTCCTCACAAGAGTTAGTTGTCCTCTGCCCAGACCTATAAGCTCCTCAATTATCAAAACTGTTCTTCTTTCAGTGTTGTGCCCCAAGCACCTAAACAGTTCATAGTCAGTATTTAATGTTTGTTGAGTGAGTAAAAGAACAGTACAGCTGACAGTAAGTCTCAACAGTTGTCTGAAAGAATGTGACACTGAATACAAAGCTTTGCATATAACTGCATGAAAGTTAGATATATTTGTATCCCAGAAACAATAACAATATATCCAGTCTCAACTGCATGACAGTTTCCATTTCCACATGTATTGACACATGTCGAGAAAATTTCTAGCAAAGCCCAAGTTGTATCCTAGTTATAAAGTAGAAATGTTGTAATAGAAACATTGCATCATGTCTTGGGGGCCTGAGAAAGTTACAATTCCCAAAATTGCGTAGTTCACTGTAAGTTAATTTAATTATTAGAAGTACCTGTGTCATTGCTAAAACAACTAGAATAATGCATCTCAATTGAGCGGGTCTTTTTTTATTTTAACCTTCCATGTTCAGAAAAAAGAAAGGATGTTATGACTAACAAAGGTTTTATCAGAGATTTATTTCTAAAGCATCTTTCAGGTGACGTTAACATGCCAGTGTGGAGTATTTTCCAAGTAGTAAACAGTGAAAATATATTTGTTATTAGAGGGAAATATAACACTTTATTTTTTAAAGTACAGTATAAATCTTTACTAGTTAAAGTAAAACTGTGCTATAACATATAAATCCAAAATCTCAATGGCTTAAAAAAAATAGAAATTTATTTCTTTTTCATGTAAGGTCCAAAAAGGGGTATTCCTGATAGGCAGGTGACATTCTTCCAAGTGGTAACTCTGGCAGCCAGGCGTCTTCCATCTTGTGGCTCTGTCATTTTCAATGTATGGCCTCTAAGGTCATAGGTAATAGGAAAGAATATAGAGGATGGTGCTTGGATGATTTTAATGGGCCAGACCTGAAATTCATCTGCTTTATGTATTTCTGCCTGCATTTCATTGGTCATGATGCAGACGTGACCACACCTAACTGCAAGGGCAGCTGGGAAATGGGGATGCCCAACAGGAAGAGGAGCCAGCCCTGGTGGTCTAGTGATTAAGATTCGGAGCTCTCACCACCGAGGCCTGAGTTCGTTTCCCAGTGAGGGAGCCACACCACCTGTCTGTTGGTTGTCATACTACAGTGGCTGCATGTTGCTGTGATGCTAAAAGCTATGCCACTGGGATTTCAAATACCAGTAGGGTCACCCAAGGTGGGCAGGATTCAGCGGAACTTCAGCCACTTCTGAAAACATTGGCCATGAAAACCCTGTGAATAGCAACACAGCATTGTTTGAGAGCACCAGAAGGCGAGAGGATGGTGTAAAAAGACCAGGCAGGGTTCCACTCTGCTGAACACAGGGCCACTAAGAGTCAAAATCCACTCCAGGCCACTAAGAACAAAAGAGAAAGAGGAGAGGGGTTTGTTCAACAGCTGGCCAGGCTATGCCAAGAAGGTCTGATTTTCTGTCTCCTTTATCACTTGCTGAAGGCCTACTCAGTGAAAAGTTATGGTCATAATCATGAACCCACACTACAAAAGACTTAACTGTCAGAACAACCACCTTATTGAATTAAGGCATGGTGCTTACTAAAGCATGAAACCAAGGGTTGAAAACAGAATGATTTTTTAAGTTCATCCTGAGTCAGATAAAAATTAGATTAAATAATAATACACTTGTTTATTAACACTTGCAGCTAACTGAAATTTTGCTGTCATTGTAACATGGAGAGCTAGCACTTTAATTCATGCCTGAAAAGTCTGAAGAGTTGATTTGTACCATGGATACTAAGAAATGCTATGGCATAAATAAATGTTGCTAATTAATGTTTGGCAAAGGCGACCTGCCCAAAGAAAGTCACTCAGGTGCAGCAAAGATTGTGGTTGTGATGGGATGACTCAGCTGGGGGTGGGGAATCACAAGACCAAGGAGACAAGAGACTGCGTAGGAGTGGAATTGTGTGAAGTGGTTGGCTACCTAAGAAGTAGCTGGCTAGTCTCAGAACAGTCAATCTGGAGGCTTTTTGGGTAAATGTAGAGCCGCAGTTTTGTGGAAAAAAGAAAGGTCTAGAAAAGCAGGCCTTATATAGTGGTAGCCAAATGGAGTGAGAAAAAGTGGAACAGAACTGTCTCTTTTTTGTCTGTGTTATGGGCAGCAAATCCATTGAATTTCTAAAGCTGCAAACACCTCTCTGTTTACGATGAATGAGGTCAGGAAATCTCACAAGGCTGTACGTAAATGAAAACACGCTTTTGGAAAGTCATCTTATTTCCTTCTGTAGATGCCTTTGTGTGAGGTGAGTTAATAAGGCAGCCTTTCCGGAAAGAGGAAGCACATAATGATGACAGCTGCCATCACTGGGCACATGCCATGGACCAGGTACTCTACTAGGCGCTTCCATGTGTTAGCCTCATTGCAGGTGATGATTTGAAAGGAACTAACTTGCTATTTTTATTTCTTTCTGTATTTTTCTGATTGTGCTAAATGAATAAGATATGTCAAATCACATTACAAAATAGCAATTTTGGAGGGGTAGCCCCCCTCCTTCTCTAAAAGTGATGGGAGGTGGTTTGCAAAAGGTGGCTATATTCTGAAATACAAAAACGAAACTTGTTGGTAAAAATATTAAAATAGGTCAATTTGAATTGATCAGTTTTTGCTACTCACTGGAGTTATTTTCTGAAGATTCCATTGTGACTGGAAAACATTTTGAAGAAAGTTACTGCCCAGGCTCTACTTATTTATCTTCTATTTACTTATTTTGGACTAGGCATTAAGTTTATAAAAGAGTAATATAGCATGGTCGTTGCTTGTCTGTGGTCTTCAATTTGAGGAGGAAAAACAATGGTCCTCAAACATTGGAATCACTTGGGGAGTTTAAAAAAATGCTGATGCCTGGGTCTCTCCCCCAGAGATTCTGATGCAATGAGCCCAGGACATGCAGCCAAGGTTGAGACCCTTTGCAGAAGGGTCTGGAGCAAAGCAGAGGGAGGATTTGTTGGCCTGGGGGCAATAAGATGTGAAGGAAGGCTTTGAGCTAAGAGTTGAAGGATGAATAGGAATTTCCAAGGCACGCAAATCAGGGAAGTCATTTTAAGAAATGGTACATGTGAAAGTCCAAAGAGAGGAGAGAACATGGCATTTTGTGGGTGTTGCTCTTAATTAGTACTGCTGGTGTGTAACATGTAATGGCAAAGGGCCGGGGGAGATGAGTCAGAAGCCAGATCACAGACGCTGTCTAGTCCAGGCTAATAAGTTTGGGTTTTACTTCATAGGCAGTGGAGAGCTATTGAAGAATTTTGAGCAAGATGACATCTGAGAAAATGAGGAGACTATTTGTTGAAATAATCAAGCCCCTTGACCACTCGGCCACGGGGCCAGCCCCCCCTTGCATGTTTTTATAGCATGTTTCACTCTCAAATGAAAGAGAAAGTCCTTTAAAAATTGTGTCTCGTACTGAAACAAAGGACAGTAGAGTAAGTCTGTGTTCGATAAATGCTGTTAGTTGAAAATGTGACAATTATATGGGCATGAATATCATGAGATCCCAGAGATTTGTGGGATGCATGGAATGTAGGCTACAATGGAGAAGGACATTAACCCAGTCAGCCTTAAATGGGGGTTGGGGGGCAGCAGAAGTGAGAAAACTTCTTGTCTATTCTTTGACAAAACTGTTAAAATGTCTCCCCTGGAGCCATGAACTTCTCCAAGGTTTCTCAACCCTTGGCCCCAAGGGAGGACCACTTTAAAGTGTTTGAAGGTCATCCTGTGCCCTTGCTGGCTGGCTAGGGTGGACATTTAGATCCAGAAGTTTTAAGGACCTGACTTTGATGATTACCCAAAAAACCCATTATAAATGATTCATGTAGCTCCTGCTTCAAATGCAGAGGCAGAAGAATGGAGAGAACAATTAAGGATGATCTTGCCTCTAAGGAGGAGTCATGTACTGTTACTGTCACTTTCATAGAGGCAGAAGACTGGAAAGCACCTTTAAGGATGGCTTTGCCTCTAAATTGGAGTCATACATTGTCACGATCATTCTCAAGCTGAATAGTGAAGAAAATCACACCCACAGCATTTGCTAAATAAGGGCAAAGAAAATGATCATGCATTTTGTCTATCTTCTCTCTTTGGCTGCCATGTGAGGCCCTTTTCCAATCCAACAAATAGATTTATTATATATCACGCAGGCAGTACAATGAAGTTAATAAATCAGAATGACAAGACTTCTGTCATTTTAACATCTTTAATGAATATGTTACTCTTCTAATTTTTCTCCCTAAGGCTTGAATTTTATAATTGAAATCAATACAAGACAAAAAAATCACATTTAAATGGTAGGGGGTGGGAAGATCAGAACATGAGAGGAAAGCACGCTGTTGCCTGGAGTTGAGCCCTGGTTGACTGTCATGGATGTGCCCTTCCATGACAGGACATGGGCATGCATTTCTCCAGCACATCAAATGTTATTCTGCATTTGAGTATTTTTCAAAGGCAATTCCTGTCTGCTGGAGACAAGTCTCTCCCACATAACTACAAATCCATATTCAATTATAGCACAAGCTAGTTCTAAGTCTTATGCTGGTTATTTACTAAAGTTTTCCAAATATTTGGAAATATGGCATCAACAAAGAGCTTATGCTGGTTTTTTTTTCCTTCCTCCAACCTCAAGGTAAACTCTTGTTCCTGACAATGAATTTGTTTTAAAATATTCAGATCCTGGAACAATTCAGTTTGTGGTGAGCGTTTGTGTGTGTATTTGAAGGAGATAGAGTTGGTGGAAAAAAATGAACTGGAATTGAGGATAGAATTATCCACATTGAATTTTAAATCTCAAGAATGTTCCAGAGAGAATAGAGAAATTCACTGGTGCTGTCTTGAGCAGGGTGGTCTTTCCTGCAAGCTAGCCATCTTTCTAATGCCTCAGAATTTTCATAAGGCACCTTGGAACCTTCATGTGATGGACAGATTAAGTAAAAAGCCAGATTGCTGTACTTAGAGACCATTTCACCCCTTCTCTAGCATGGAGAACATAAAAGAAATTTCTTCCCACGCGTGAGTGATGTGAGGTTTGACGTACACATTATCCTTAGCAGATTCTCTTCATTCCATCTACCTATCCCAGTGGCCTTTTAGCTCTGAACCTCCTTCCTTAAAATATGTCATTTTCATTTGTCCCCAGAAATAAAACCTTTTTACCCTTGCTTTTCCAGGATTAAATATGTAATCTGTTGGTAAATTTTGCCAGCAAACAATGAAGCAGTAAGCAGGTATTGGGGTCTAGGAAAGATCACAGGGTCTGGAGACCTAAGATTGAGATCCTCATGGTGGCTCTGCAGCCCGTGGTGTGATGGGACAATTACTCTTATTTACATATTTATACCACACCTCTTAAAAACACACACACACATACATGATGGCTTACAATAAAAACACACATAAAGTTGGATTCATACCATAGCAGTAGAAAACTAAAATTGTGAAAGGGTAGAGAAGATGAATATACAAGCCACAAAGGTAAATACAGTTACTGTCAAAAAATGGACAATTTATTGTGGGCAAAAATGTAAGCAGGACAATTACACACAACCCTTCTTAGTTTATAGAGGTGCTTTCTCTTAATGCTAAACATTTTACAAAAAATCAAGAATGTCATGGTCAAATGGCTATTAAGCCCGAACATAGGTCAAGAATGGACTCTAAAACAGAGATTGTTAACCTGGGATCCACAAATCCCAACTCTGTGTGTAGAATTCGTGGGATCCATGGGCCCGGATGGAAGGGGATTACATCCTTTTGTTCATCAACCTCTGACTGACATTTTTCAGCATTTTCTTCCACTGTGCATGGAGCCCACACAGAGTTTTAGCAATACCTGTAACTTTGCCACCAATAGAAATGACAGATATTTTCTTCTCACAATATAGTTGTTGTAGATATCTCAAAATTTCATTTGTTCTCATTGCTACTTTGAAAGCACAATTGCTGTTAGACCTCAGGCAGCTCTTGTTTATAATGCTTGAATTAAGAAGCATATATGCCACAACTAGAAGGACCCACAACTAAAAAAGTATACAACTATGCACCGGGGGGATTTGGGGAGAAAAAAACGTGGGGAAAAAAAAGAAGTATATATGTTGCTATATTGAAATATTTTGATAACTGAATTTTAGTGTAAGTGGTTTTCTTTGTAAGCCCATGCATTTTCTTTATGCATTTAAATATTTAGTTTGAGAAGAGTTCTGTGGGCTTCACCAGACTGCCTGTGGGCTCCATAGCACAGAAAAAGGTCAGACACCTGCTCCAAGGAGGTAACAGACCAACCCAACATGGTACAGAACTTTGTGAAGATCTAACTTGATATAAGTACAGTCCTGCATTGCTTAATGATGGGGATACGATCTAAGAAATGCGTCATTAGGTGATCTCGTCATTGTGCGAACATCATAGAGTGTGCTTACACAAACCTAGATGGTACAGCCTACTACACACCTAGGCTGTGTGGTACTAATCTTATGGGACCACCATTGTGTATGCGGTATATCATTGAGCAAAATATCGTTATGTGGTGCATGATTGTACAGGCTTAGAAAGCCTAGGAGGGAGATAAGATAGTATAACTTTTAAATTATAAACCTCTTTCTGCTCAAAAATCCCATGATCCTGAGTATCTGCTAAAGTTATGAAGAATAATCAGTGAGTGAAATTCAAGGGGCCCTACCCCCTGCTTTTGTAATTATAGCCTATTCATTGAGTGACTAAAAATCAAGCATCTTGCTTTGCCTGTATGAGCATGGCTTTTACCATCTTTATTTGAAATCATTTCCTTCTGAATTAAGTCTCAAGGGGCAATCAATCAGCTGAATTATGGGAAAATGGCCCCAGAGTGGGCCAGATCCTGATATTACCTATTATGTTACAATATTATGTATTATATGCCATCTCAGGCCTCCTCACCTTTCTCTAATCGCCTCGAATATCCTTTAACTACATTCTGGCACCCATTTGGAAGGCTGGAATGTACCAGCACTCCAGTTTACATGCCCTCTTCCTGTCCAACCTCCTAGGACTGCTCCACCCCAATATCTGCTGGAACCAGACTCTCAATACTTCACTCTCTTATCATTGAGCATTTTTCCAGCATCAAACATTCTTTGTCTGTTAAAGTATTGTAATTCTGGCTCTGTCATGTTTAAGGATCCAGGAAATATTTAAGTACCTTTTTATTAAAGTAAAACATAAGGAAAAACATACAAGTTATATGTGGAAGCTTGATGAATTTTTACAAAGTGAACATACCCGTGTAAACAGCACCCAGATGGAGAAACTGAACATTACCTGCACTCCAAAAGCTGCTTGTGGACCGCTTCCTGTCACTATGCCCCCGCCCCACCAAGGGTAACCACGAGGCTGACTTCTAACAGCACGGATTAGTTTTGTCTGCTTTTTCATACTTTATAGAAATTAAACCATTAAGTATTGCATTTGTGTCTGGCTTCTTTCGCTCAACACCATTTGGGAGATTGTTCTGGAAAATTTTAAACTCAGAAGTTCAATTCTTGTTTATCCCTTTTGAAGGTTAGCGTATGGTATGGGGAGAAGAACAAAAATATTTCTTTTAGAACAGTTGACTCTCAGGGGACCTAAGAATCCAGCCCTCGTAATTTAGATAGCACTATTTTTCACTTGTTCTGTGTTTTCTTTTTCTTAGAAATCGAGCTCAGGTTATAATTCTGTTTCTTGTCAAGAGCCAGGGTTGAATACAATAAAACTGTGGGCGTGGGTATGTTGGACGCCTTGCAGAGAAATTGTATCTGAACTCTTGAAAGCAATTATACTTAGAAGTTAGACTCTACTGCCCTTCATAGCCAGCTAGAACATCATATCTGCACATTTAAAGTAAACCAGGATGTGTTAAATATATTACTTGTTTAAAATTCTTTTTCATTGCTGCTTTTCTGCGTTACATGCTTTAGAATGTAGATGAGCAGAGTCAGCATGTACAATGGGAAGAAGGCTGAACGAGGATAAAAGAAATTTTTGTCCCGAACACAGGCTCCTAAAGCTGTGTTGCATTAATTCTCTGAGCCTCGATTGCCCTCATCTCTCAGGCTTGAAGGTCAGAATGAGCTGATGTATAAGAAAGGCTTCACTGTTTTAGCGTGTACACAGTCGCAAGCTGTCCCCACATCACTGTGCTCTCTCAGTCCATGCCTGCTTTTCTTATTCACAGTAGATTTAAGCCCTTCCGTCTGCCTGCTACTTCTTTTTCATGACTTTCTCTCTGCTCGATTGCCCATTTTCCTTTCCTGCCTGTCCTCAAGGCCTAGCTCAAAGTCCAACATTTTCGTGACGTGTCTGCCATATGTGTGCCCACTCCTTTCTCTCCCTTCTTTGGACTTCTCTTGTCCTCATGGTCAAGGTTACACTCCTTTGCTCGATGTTCCCTGTTTGTTTTCTTTTCTTAAATAGGTTATAAATTTCATGAAAAAAAGCCTTGTGTTTTTAGGGGGTCCACCATCTTAAAATGGGCATGGTAGAAATTTCATGCATAATGTCGATTGCTTGTGAGTTTTTTTTAAAAGAAGAGACAAAATCACTGGGCTGCTATAAGCCCTGATCTGTAGCATTTGCTGATTCCCATCGTGTAAATCCTTCCACTGCGGCCGACAGCAAGCTACCAACATGATGTCAATCAGCTCACAAAATTCCCGAATTTCTAACAATCAGCTCTTATGGGCCAGTGTAAGCTGGTTTTAGTACCTGACTAGACAAAATGCTACAAATAAGAAGTTCCTTTTAAATAAACATTATAACCTTCTTCCAGATGCATAAGAAAATCTGATAGTTGATTGGGTAAAAGTTATCCTGTTACTTCCTAATCTCCCCAAAGAAGGTTGGATATGAACATTTTGCAAGAAAATAGATTTACATGGCCGGATACTAGAAGCCAATGCCTAATTTTTCAGAAGCATCTTGCTTTGTCTGTCAAATATGGCAAACACCATAAAATGACTCATCTGTAGCACATATGACTTGGTGTCACCTTAGTGAAAAATGCTACTCTTCTAACCACAGAGCTGTGCTGCAATTTTAAATATGAAAATGTTCCCACAGTGGAAAATTTATTCCCAACCTGTTGAAGCACTGAGCAGCAGGTTCTCAATGGGTGAGGTGCATGAGAAGGGTCTTTTTTTTTTTTTTCTTTTTTGAGGAAAATCAGCCCCGAGCTAACTACTGCCAATCTTCCTCTTTTTGCTGAGGAAGATTGGCCCTGAGCTAACATCCATGCCCATCTTCCTCGCCCTGAGCTAACATCCATGCCCATCTCCCTCTATTTTATACATGGGATGCCTACTACAGCATGGCTTTTGCCAAGCAATGCCATGTCCGCACCCGGGATCTGAACCAGCGAACCCCAGGCCGCCGAGAAGTGGAACGTGCGAACTTAACTGCTGCGCCACCGGGCTGGCCCCAACAAGGGTCTTGAAGCTGTAGGAAACTGGTCAGAGCTCCAGGTGGTGTGGAAGGGAGGTCAGGGCACCAGGGATATCCAAAAGAGAAGGGTACCACAAAGCAACCAAAGATCCTATATGTGCCTTGAATGTTTTGAGAGATTACGTGCTAAAGTCTCAACAATATGCTTAAAATCTTACAGTAATTATCTGGCTCACAGAAAAATACATTCTCCTAAATAACCATATGAAGTTCATTTTTAAACAATCCGTGTCTATGTAGAGAAAGCAAGCTGGTTCATTTAGTGAGGTCAGAGGAAGATTCTCAAAAGCCTCAAATAAGATTCATGCAAAATGTAATAAATTCGGACTTTTTACCTAGTCTCAAGCCAGATCTTTGGAGGTTTATTATCTCTAGGTCACGAGGAAAGAGCGAGGTGAAATGCATGCGAGCATCCGTACGAAGGCCATGTTAAGAAATAATTGAACTATGCAAGTTCTAGCTGGGCCCTGATCCTTTGTTTTCTAACTGAGGCAGAAGTAGGAACTGACCTACATACCAATCATTTATTTTTTTGAATTAAAAATGAACTCACTGTACAAAAGTGACTGTTTTCCACAGAGGTGGACTATCAAGGGAATGATACAAATGGTTTGCATTCAAAGGACCCCTGCAAACAATGAAAAGCAATTCTCTGCAACTGCAAAACTCAGATAAACTATGTGGGCAGTTTTGATGGAAATCACAGGGGTTTGAGATGTTGAGGTCCTAACCCACAGTATTTCAGAATGTGACCTTATTTAGAAATAGGATCGTTGCAGATGTATTTAGTTAAGTTGAGGTCATACTCAAAAATCTTCAACAAAATACTAGCAAACTCAATTCAATAGCACATTAAAAGGATTATACACCATGACCAACTGCGATTTATTCCTGGAATGTAGGAGTGGTTCAACATATGAAAATCAATCAAGTAATATAACATATTACAGTCATGTGTCGCTTAACAATGGGGATACATTCTGAGAAATGTGTCATTAGGCAATTCTGTCATTGTGCAAACATCATAGAGTATAGTTACACCTAGATGGTATAGCCTACTACACACCTAAGCTCTATGGTACTAATCTTATGGAACCACCATCATTTATGCTGTCCTTCATTGATGGAAACATCATTATGTGGTACCGGCACAAAAACAGACAAACAGATCAATGGAACAGAATCAAGAGCCCAGAAATAAACCCAGAATATAGATTTATGTGAGTAAAACAAGAAGCTCCATCAAAACATTCTCCCCACCAGACAAGATATTCCAAATTACAATTACAGAATTTTAAAACTAAAAAAAATTAAAACTTCTGTGCATCAAAGGACACAATCAACAGAGTGAAAAGGCAACCTATGGAATGGGAGAAAATATTTGCAAGCTATATATCTGATAAAGGGTCAATAATAGAACATATAAAGAACTCCTACAACCGAACAACAAAAAACCATCATTAAAAAATGGCCAAAGGACTTGAATACAAATTTCTCCGAAGACGACATACAAATGGCCAATAAGCATATGAAAAGATGTTCAACATTAGTAATCATTAGAGAAATGCAAATCAAAACCACAATGAGATACTATCTCATACCCATTATGATGGCTAATATTAAACAAAAAACAAAACCTAGAAAATAACAAGTATCGGTGAGGATGTGGAGTAATTGGAACCCTTGCACTGTTGGTGGGATTGTAAAATGGTTCAACTACTATAGAAAAAGTATGACAATTCCTCAAAAAAGTATAGAACTATATATGATCCAGTAATCCTGCTTCTGGGTATATATCCAAAGGAACTGAAAGCAGGGTATCAAAGATTGCTTGTTGTAGGAAAGCAAACTGCTATGTTTTGAGTAGGCCTATGACGGACCCGAAGCCTCAGGCCAACAGCCCACTAGGAACTGAGGCATGCCAATAAACACATGGGTGAGCTTGCAAACTGATCCTCCAGCCCCGGTCAGATCTTCAGATGACTGCGGCCTTAGTCAACAGCTTGATTGCAACCTCATGAGAGTCTATGAGCCAGTACCCAGCTAAGGTGCTCTTGAATTCTTGATCCACAGGAATGGTGAAATAATAAATGTTTGCTGGTTTAAACTACTAAGATTTTGGGTAATTTGTTATGTGGCAATAGAAAACTAACAGATAACCATAGAACTAACATTCTGAATGGAATGAGGACATTTAAACATAACTATTGAGAACTATCCCTGTTCTTCAACTCTGGCTGATGTTTTTACATTTAGGGGAAAGAAAAGAGCCCACTGTTTAAAGGGCTTTTTAAATGTACATAAGCCTGGTTGTTTTTATAGTGGTGAGAATGTCATAATCAAATATCAAAACTAGAACATGCAGAGGATTAAAAGGGATCACACATCAGAATGTGGGCATTGATGCTAGAGGGACCAGAAAGAATATTGTAAATTATTTTGAATACTTGAAAAAGGTTGGCCTTGTATGCCCTAGCAGTATTTTCATTTTATATTCAAGATATTCAGATTATGCTGCATTCCTCACATTGCGTGCTCCAGATCATAGAACATTGCCTCCCCCATCATGATTTGGGAACATTCTATTTCACTGCAATTACAATTTTCAGGAATGACAGCTGCTGAATAATTATAGGAAAATTGCTTTAGTGCTCTTCCATACAATTTACATGTTACCAAACCTGGCATTTGTTGAGATTGTAACCCCATGGCTTGAAGATGTATGGACCCACGTTAAAGATCAAAATAAAATCTAAATGTATTTTATAAGATTTCCTTTGAATACCTTGGCTGCTTTATAGCATCAGGCAGAGGGAATATTAGTGTTCTGTGAATTATCTATTCAACCAGTATTTTTATTTGCTCAAAATTATCATTTAAAAAAATATAGAATGTATAGATCCTCCCTAAAATGAAAGGTTGGGATAGACGATAAATAATTATTAAGGTCCATTTTATCTTTAAGAATGTAAATGTATCTAAGAAGTGATTCATGGGGCTAAAATGAGGAATTGTAGGGCTTGTCTGGAAGCCCTCTGATCAGCTAGTGAGTGGCCCTCTGCGGAGGGGCCAACTCTCTCCTAAATAGTAAGAATAGGAAGCAGACTGACCCTGAATAAGATAGAGGTCTGTAACCACAGGACCAAGAGCACAATTTGCCACCCCAAAATATGCCTCTTTGGCATAAAAATTATTTTGGGCTGATTATTTTTAAGAAACAACAGACACAGGGAAGGCTCTGAAAACCTAGTAGAAGGTATCCATTCATAATGGAAATTTACATTTATAAGAAAAATCTCCATTTGTAAGGGTGCCAGGAAGGAGAGGATGATTAAATCTCCAGGAGCGCTTATCAATAGAGAAGGCAATGACGGTATCTACATAACAACTCTACCCATGTTTACTGTGCTGACCTCATCTTAGCAACAGAACGTTAAGGATATTTTTCAGAGGTAGCGAGCCAGCCAGGAGCACGTGCAGAAGAGAAAACTTTGATCTACCAGTCAAAAGTCATCCTGCCAGTGCTTCCGCATACTAGTCTGACCTCCGTGATCCCTTAATCCTTACACTATGCTCTGAATAGTGGAGACAGAGTTGAGAGCCTTCCTTTTGTCTCTTTACCAATCAATTGATTGCATAATAAACCTTTTCTTCCCTCAAAGACTGGTGTACCACAGTATTGGCTTCTGTGCCCATCAGGCAGAGAGAGCCCTTCGTCGGTAACAGGTCATCCTACTAAGGATGGACTCAATGATAGGAATGTTCTGGAGTCTAGGCTCTTTGTTGTAGTTCCACAGCAGGTAAGTTGGCTTTTCTGAGCAAAGATCAAAGGGATCCACTTGGGCAAAACCCTTGGTGTGTGGCCAATCCATGCAGGGGTCACAAAGCTGCAATAACAATGTGTCTTTGGGGGTGGATCCCAGAAGAAGGAGCCTCCTTTGAGGACCACTTTATATAAATGCATAGATCCCAACCCTGGGTAAGTTGGAAGGGGTATTTCCAGGCTCCCTTCTATTGACATGTGACATGTTTGAGCAATCAGAACTTTAGAAGCTTACAGACGAGTCTGTCAAGACGCAATTGAAAAAGGAGGAAACGCATCAGTTATTTTAATAGGGAGAATTTAATATACTCAGTTAAATAGGTATTGGAGGACTGAGAAGACACGGAGGGAAGACTGAGGTTACACAGAGGTAGTCACTGCTGTTGGAAGCAATGGCTGCTGCTAGGCCTGCAGGAACAAATGGAAGAAGTTGGGGCTATCAGAACCTAAAATCTATGAACAGAGGCCTGCAGAGCTGGGGCCCAGACCCCTAAGGAGGCTGGAGCTAGTACCTTTAAGGGGATGGAGAATAATACTGGAAATTGGAACCAACCATTGCTGAAAGCAACTGCTGCCAGGGTAAGGAAGCATAGCTGGGATGACATTGACAGGACCAGCAAGCAAATGGGAAGAAGTCCCATCCTCTGTCCTTCATGCTTCTACCTCCATCTCGCACCCCTTACTAGCAGAGCTAAACAGGGTGACAGATGACAAAGGGGCAGTGAGATTTGCAGAGTCCCAGCCCCAGCATCAGAGGGCAGAGTACAGAAAGCAGGGCTTGAACTGAGAGACTGGTTTAATAACTAGGCTAACAAGACAATACAAAGAAGAGGGGGCTATGGTCCTAAGTGAACCTAGGAGCAAAGGGCAGCAGAATTGACACTGCTAACAGACAGCAGCAGGAAGCCATGGAATAGACTCTCATGTGAAAAATATGTAAGTCAGGGATTGGACCCATGGGGGCAGTGGAAGGCACAGGGGACCAGGGACAGTAGGCTCAGGCCTCAAGGTTGAGTTTGGATGGGGCTCAATTTCAGCCATTATTCAGTGGAAAATTTTGTAAGGGAGTAGGGTAAGTCCTCATCTATTTACATAGGCCGTTAAGAAAAAGAAGTTCCTGCATTTAGGTTTAGCTCAGAAAAGAATTTCGAAAAATTTAACTTGCATCCATCCAGTGGTGCTGGAATTTAGGTATTAAAATGCACTGAAAAATGATTAAGAGTTTCCTGATTTGTCACTAGGTGAAATAGGAAGTTGATGGCCACTTGTCTTTTGGATTTGAGTGAGTGGAGGTGGATGAGTAGGAACTAATAGAACTTTTGACACAAATATCACACTTCATATTTGTATTATAATACACATTTACATACATTGGGAGAGAGTTGGTGAAGCAATACTTTAATACTTCCTTAAAATTCTACTGCTTGGACCCTCCATGGCCATACTCAGTGCACCCAAGTGGCCCCTGGTCCTTTTCTCTTTTATCTACCGTTGCTTGAACCGTTCTGAACTTTCCTCGTTTGAGGTCCTAATGCCCCACCTGGCTCCCCTTACAGCAAAGGAAAGTTTGTTTCCATTTAGAGAAAGATGCTCATCACTGTGTTTCTTGTAGAACCAAGATGACAAGCCACTACTTAGATGGATCTTCCCTCTTTCCCCTTGATTTTATACCATGTAAAGAGAAGGAAAATCAATTTAGAGAAATATGTGATTCTTTTCCAGCACCTCTGATTCTGCTGAAATAGATTCTAAAGAGAACTACCCATAGCCACAGCTTCAGAGGAAGCAAGGGCTTTTGATGCCAAGTTGACCTGAAGCTCAGAAAAAAAGATGCTTTTATAACCCAAATAGGATGAGTCATAAAGACACAACCATGGTTCCAAACATAGGATTAGAATTGGAATAAACCGATAACAATGAAAGAATATTGTAAAAGGTTCTAAATTACATCCTCAATTTTGTTTTACTCAATGGCATCCTCTTTTAAGCCATCAAATCTGCTTTTTAATATTTGTGTTTTAACAAGGGTTTCTGTTTTTATAAAGTACAAATGGGAGACCATGTGGTCATAACAAAGCTCCCCCAGCAGTGGTGCACCTAATTTCAAGGCAAGTTCCTGAGAGAAAATAGCCTTTTAAGCTTTGAGCTTGCAGTCTTAAAGGTGCAAATTAATGATAATAATGCACATAATAAGAGCATGTTGAGAAAATTGTTCCCTCTTTTATTCCTGGCCTTCTCCAAAGCAGTCCCTACTTTGTTGTTATGTGCCATCAAGTCAGCTCCAACTCCTGGTGACCCTATGAATGAGTGCTGTCCACAATGTCCTATCCTCAACAGCCCTCCTCATGTTACCCAATCAGGTTGGTTTTGCCTGTCGCCCAGAAAGCCAATCACTTAGATGACGAGATGGCAGCAGAGAGGGGGGTTTTAATCACAAGGCACCCAACTGAGGAAGCAGGAGGAGTCTCAAATCAGTCTTTCTGAAAATAGGGACCCAGGGATGTTTATGGGGTAGGGGGCAGGTTGATCTGAAGTGTGGAGGTAGATGATTGGAAGTGAGGAGAGGTGAAGCAATTGATGATCTGCACAAGCGTAGTCAGACTTCCTGCCTCTTCATAGGAGGCATGTTCACAAAATGGTGGCATTAGCATGATCTAAGGGTGGAGTTTTTAGCCTCTTGATGTCAAAAGGTCACTTATTGGGCATCTGTGTGGGCCCAGTTGATGGGTTGGTGGTCTCAGCCAGCGGAAACTGGACAAGGGGGTCTTAATTCCTGAAGAACAGCTCAAACAGCCATTACCACCGTGACCCAAGTGCCAGGGAGATGTTATCTATAGGAACTTAGTGGGAGTCAGATAGCATACTGCCTAAACAGCACACTTAACAATGGGCAGGGGAATAACTAAAAGCTAAAATTAGCAATTGCAAAAAAGAAAAAAAACTTTAGTTACTAGCTACCTAATCATTGATGGCTAACTGTTATCGGTTTCACTCAGCTCCTGTAGAGTCGTGCCTGTGGCTTCCTTTATGGAGTCAATCCATCTAATATTTGGTCTTCCTCTTTTTCTGTTGCCTTCTACTTTTCCCAGCATTATTGTCTTTTCCAAAGCATCCTGCCTTCTCATGATGTGTCCAAACTAGGACAGCCTCAGTTTCATCATTTTTGCCTTCAGTGATAGCTCAGGCTTAATTTGCAGTAGGACCCACTTGCTTGTCTTTCTGGAAGTCCAGGGTGTCTGTAGAGCTCTCCTCCAACACCATATTTCAAACGAATCCATTTTTTCTCTGTCAGCCTTCTTCACTGTCTATCTTTTGCACCCGTACATAGTAATCTTTTTATTCATAGTTAGGCTCACGGCTAATTTCATGTCATGTGTCCTCTTCAGACAGACCCGGAAAGTAATTATAAACTCTGTCATTTCTGAGTAATAAGGTTGGGCTGTGTTTCATCATAACATCTAGCATTTATCATATCCAGAGGATGTACAAACTTGTACTACAAAACACTCGACACACCTGTGAATAAGCAGTTCCCTCATCTGCAGCCTGTTGGATTGGGACTGTTAACTGGAAGGCAGATTTAGGCTCAGCCAAGCTTAATCCAAAAAAAGACAACAAAATATTCTCTTGCAATTTCCCCTTTAAAGTTTTCCAGCTGGGATCTTTGCCTATTGTTTATACGTTAAAGCTCCTGAAAGCATTTCCATTTCAAGCTTTTCACCTTTCAATTTGGTCCTAGATTTCCCATGAAAGAAACCTGTCCGAGAGTCTTGGATACATGGTGACCAACCATCCTGGGTTCCTGGGACTCAGGACTTCAGTGTTAAAACCAGGCAAGGTCCAGGCAAACCAGGATGAGTTTGCCACCTTGCAAGATGGACAGCTGCCCCAGTTGGCCTTGAGCAAAAACTTCTTCAGCAGGCTTCTTTGTTGCCCAGATTCCATCTCTCCATGAAACTACATGTAACTATAGCTTTTAGCAGGTCTTTTTGTTGTTGTTATATAAAAGCAAGCTATTTTGTTTTTATGCAAATATATATTTTCATTGTTTAAGACATGGATCAGCAAATCCTGCCCATCACCTATTTTTCACATTTTTAAATGATTTTTTTAAAAAGATTATACAACAGAGATTTTCTATAGCCTGCCCCTCAAAGCCTAAAATATTTACTCTCTGCTCCTTTACAGAAAACTTTGCTGATCTCCAGTTTAAGATATATTTAGCTATAGAAATATCTTATGGTCAAAACACTAGGCCCATTTTTCTGATATGATGAAATATATGTCTTAATTACAAATTGCCAAAAATTCGTTTATAAATTCTATATTATTATTCCACACTGTACTACACAAATTTATGAAAAATATTAAATGTTGTTTAAATTTTTTCCTAAATTCACCATTATCACTTGTCGTTATTTTTCTAAGTTGAATGAAACAGTAGAAATCACATAACCAAGCCCCCCCATTTTACAGGTGAGTAAACCGAGGCCAGGGAGAATGAAGGGGCTTGACAGAGCTCTCCCGCAGCTAACTGAGGAAAGAGCCAGAATGAAGAACACCGCCTGGATGCCAACATTCTTTGCATTATACTAAACTGTTGTTCTCATTCAGGACGGCAATTTAAAAAAATGAATCATTGCTAGATTGTTACATACCAAATGTATTCACCCGGCCGATTCCCACTCCCCATCCCTGCTAGACTGAGACAGAGAAATGTCCCTCCTGTGTCTACGGGGCGGTATTTTCCCACTTGACCTGCCCATTCGCTTGCCTGTGATAGCCTGTGCTTTAGACCTGGCTTTCCAGCCAGCCTTCCCTCCATGGAGGCATGTCAGAATTGCCTGATGTGTGTGTGAGTTTGTGTATGTGTGTTGTTTTAACACCATCCTCAGATATTCTGATTCAACCAGTCTGAGTGGAGCCTAAGAAATGAGTATCCTGGTAAGGCTCAATTAATTCTAATATGAACCACTGTGTTAGACTATATGACCCTGGGTTTTAAAGGAAGTAAAACTATTTTTACAAATGGTGAAATATCTTCACCAGAGAGCATAACGCTGATTTTGGAAGTGTCTCGGGCCTGTTTGATTCCTAAACAATAGGATAGTTTTAATTAAGAACTTTAAGGAAAAAACTGTATATTATGCAGGCTATACCACAAGATAATTGAAGATGGATTACAGCAATTCAATCTGGTCTCCATTTTATGTTCCTCTTTATAAAGTCCATTATAATCATCTGCAATTTTTTTCCCTAGCATCTAAAATCTACTTTACCCTGTGAAGAAGTCAGTTACCTAAATTGTACATCAATGGATATACAAACCAGTGACCAATAGTCCTTAGAGTTTGGGATCTCAAGTGGTTTCATCAACATGCAGCTACTTGGAGAGGACAACTGGCATCAAAGAAAAACAATATATGTTTTTCTATACATCTATATCTATTTATATATGCATATGTATATGGGTATATATAAGATCACAAATATTCTGAGTTGTAAATATTGAACTGAAAAAACTTTGATCTAGGAAAACATGATATTAAATAAGGCAAACCTACTACAACATGAGATTTTAAATGTAAATTTGATTTATATATATCTATATTTGAACAATGTTACCCTAGTGTTTCATTTTTCTAGGAGGTTATAAATATTTCTAAGTGAAGAGGAAGAATTCTTCAATCAAATTTTATGCCATTTGGAGTATATTTAAGACTCAGCTGAGCATGAAGTGAAAGATATGCTGTTGGCTGTAAGAAAATCAAATTACTGCATGTAGGAAAATTTTCACCCCTCTGTGCTATGTAATTTTCTAAAATTTTACACCCATTGGTTAGATCAAATCTTTCAATGATGCAGCCAAAGATGAGAAATTATAATTTAGGTCCTGTTTCTTTGTGAAAAATTGTCAATATTCTAAATTAATAGAGCAAGCATGGGGATATAAGTCCCTCAAGGTGCCCTTTTATCAACAGCAATTTGTCTTGATAAGAATTGGTAAATTATATTCACAAAGAAGGCTGCAGAACAGTGTTTCTCAGCCTTGGCACTGTTGACATTTTGAGCCAAATAAGTCTTTGTTATGGGGGCTGTCCTATGCATTGTGGGATGTTCAGTAGCATCCCTGGTCTCAACCCACTAGATGCCAGGAGCATATATACCCTTTAGTTGTGACAAACAAAAATGTCTCTAGACATTGCCCAATGTCCACTGGGGACAGAATCACCCCCGGTCGAGAACGACTGCTATAAAGTATAGAACACCGGGCTCCAACATCAGAGAAGGGAAATCATTTAGGACAATGAAAATGTGAAGTTACTTTTTCACTAAATGTCTTTTTCCTCTTTCAGTATAAAATCACAAGACAGCTGATTCCTGAGAAGAGGTGTTGTGGCATAAACAGTGATTCAGTCTCTATGATGGTATTAGTAACTGGCAGCTGACTCTCCTATTTGTCATCAAATTATGTTGCCAATAAGGCATTCAAGTCTGAAAAAGTGGCAGATCCCTGCCAGTCACGATTGACGTTAAAGCTAAAATCATGTCTTCATTGTAGCTAGAGAGAGGATTTGATTGGGACGTGGCTCCTGCTTGTATACTTGTCCAGGAAGTGTGCCTTTGGAGGGGCGTAGGCAGTTTTGAGTATGGATCAAGTGGAGGGGGGGAAGACGTTGGTCACCCAAGAAAATATGTCAACATCTGTCCATCACTGCAGCCCTGGCCCAATTATCATTTGTTCTGCTTCTGTAAGCACCAATGACACAATGCCACTGAGCGGTGGTCTTTGTTGCCTGTGGCATTTCCCACCGCTGAGCCACCTCTGATATGCTAATGAAGAAACCCAGGGTTTTGTGAGGCTGAAAAGCTTTCAGGAACAGTCAGTGGGTCAACAATCCCCACTTTTGTACAGCGACTCAGCCTGCTGTGTGAGAGGCTCTTCTTTCCAGGGTCCTTCCTCACACCTTTTCTGTGAGTGTGCGTGTGCTTAAGAAAGGGCGATCAACCATCTGGCTGCCAGAGAAATGGACAGAACAAAAACCAGAATGAACCTGCACCTTGAAAACTGCCAAATGACACATGAGTGTCCAGGCCACTCTGGAGAGAAGCCCTAAACCAATGGCCTGAATCTGCAAATGACCCAAAGGCACAAGTTTGTAGCGAACCTTTGATGAAAGAAATCCGTGCAAGTTCTGACTCCATAATGCCTGGTTCTTCATGTAAATCTACCCAATGTGACTGCCAAGGTTTAAAAATATCTTATGTAGGCGTTCAGAACCATAAGGTCATAGAATTACGAAACGTTAACGGCAGACATATTTTCTTTTTTCTCTCTTGGCACAGGTATTTGCTTATACTAAGTCTTCAATATTTATTCATTGGATTGAAGTCAAACAGGTTTAAAAGGAATCTTGCAGGGATTCTTTTTCAAGACTTGTCTCTACTTTCTAGAATTACTTAATGATCATTGTGTCTTTATTTAGGCCAAGTAACACCAAAGGGTTTTTCCACACAAATAAATTCATACTCATAAACTTTCCCCCACTTTTCCTTCGAAATTCTGAAAGTTCCTCCTAATACTGTTAGCTGTTGCACAGAAATACTGTTGTTCTCCATTAAAACCTGAACTGCCTGCTGCCCAAACTTTATTTATTTAACAAAGATTTATTGTGGTGCCAGATGCTAATAGGCCATGAAGACACAAAGACGACGACGTAGTTTCTGGCCTCGGGAAAAACACGGTTATATTCAGGAGATAGTATGCAATACAATGTGGTAAGTACATGATGAAACAGTGTGCATGGTGCTGCCGGATCACAAAAGAGGGGTAAAAACAGCCAGGGGCAAGTCAAGGAAGGCCTCCTGGAGGGGATGAGTGAGCTGAGCACCAGCTATGTTCTGGACACTGTGTTCAGTGCCGAAGGAAAGAGAAAGGAATTGTAAGATATAACTCTGGGTTTGGTGATGCAGACAAACTACGCTTTCGAGAGAGTCAAGAATATGCCAGGGAAGAAACACTGTATAGCTGTAATGCTAAGCTGTTTTCCTTTCTGGTTTTTCTCCATTTAAATGTTCTTTCTCTTGAGATATTTCTGTTTAACTGATATAAGAGATGAAGCCCACATAAGAGAACAGTAAATTTCCTCTTTATCTTCTTTCTTACTCTTTGTGACTATCACTCCATCAGATGTAATTTTTAAATGAATGTATCTTCTATCCCAGTAAAGAGCCCTCTAGTCGCCAGATATGCTCATTCTGCTCAGAAAATAAAAGGCAGATGTTCTTACCCCAAAGAGATGCTGTCAATTTCACAGACGTGTAGGTTGTTGGAATTCTGTGGTGTTAAATGTGTCTAATCACGCCATTTTCATTCAATAGTCAGTTGATTAACTGTTTCACTTGAAATGTGAGTGTCTACATTGTGCCAGCCTTTCATGATGCAAAGAGGAATAAAGCCACTCCTTGACCATGAGGAGCTCTAAGTGAGGCAGAGGAGACACATATGGAAACAACTATTCAGGATCAAAGGTGACAAGTATGTGATAGACGAGTATTCAACTCCCATAGGGCAACAGTGAATGGAGCAATTGTTTGGGATCCAGAGGGCTGGAGTGGGAAGGGGGGTTGGAGGGACATTTGAACTGAACCTGAAGGTCAAGTATGAGTTTTCCAAGTGAAGAAGTTAGAGAAAGGGCATTCATGGCAAAGAAAACAGCACAAGCAAAGGCTTGGAGGTCGAGAAGTGCGTTGGTCTCTCCTATAAAGTGATGAGGTGTACGAAGGAGGCTGAGGAGCAAAGAGGGCTTTGGGAGAGACAGTGGGCTAAGGCCATGAAGTATTTTAAATGCCAAGCTAACGTGGCTGAAATGGATCCTAGAGGCAGTGAGGCACTAACAGAGATTTGTAAGCATGAGAGCATCACCATGAATTCTCTGGTTAAACAGTGCTGTCCAATAGAACTTTCCGCAATGATGAAAATGTTCTATATCTGCGTTAAAATCTTGTAGTCACTAGCCATATGTGAGTATTGAGCAACTGAAATGTGGCTAGTGTGACTGAGGAACTGAATTTTTACCTTTATTTCATTTAAATTAATATAAATCTAAATTTAATGAGCCGCATATGACCAGTGACTACCATATTGGAGCGCCTAAAGCTAGAAAGTTATCCTGGGAGCAACATGGATAGGAGGGAAGGAGGCTGCCTAGCGGAAAAATGACTCAATTAGAGAGAATAATTCGACTCCTTTCTCTTTCAGAAGTACATCTTTAACATCATGTAAATAACTTTGCCCATAGATTTGTATATTCAAATATAGACTATAAATAATATAGGGCCAATTTAGTCTGGATGTCTGTAACGGAGAGGAAAGGTATTTTAGTGCAGAGTTATGGAACACACGACTAACCCCACCTCTAGGCTGAGGTTGGGACGTTGAACAGCTCTTTCATTTCTTAGATTTGTACTTCGGAGAGCTGAACCTGCAGCGCCCCTCCCCCCCCAACATACTATCCTCTAGTCGCCAATGAACTACATTCTGTACACAGCGGCCATGACAGTGATTCTCAAAGGTGGTCATGCGGGTAGGGGGCAATATCTGGAGACATTTTTGGTTGTCACAGCTTGGGAAAAGGTGCTACTGGCATCTAGTGAATAGAGCCCATGGATGCTGCTAAACATCTTACAGCGCACAGGACAGTCCCCACAGCAAAGAATGACCTGGCTCAAAATATCGCCAGCACTGAGGTAGAAGAAATCCTGGTCTAGGGCGGTGGGTCTCCACCCTCGACGTTCATTAGAGTCATGTGGGAAACTTTTAAAAAAATCTGAATGCCCTGGGCTTCCCCAGGCACTAAATCAGAAACTCTGAGGGTGGGGCCCAGCCCAGGCATGGGTGCGTTTTAAAGGCTCTCCAGGTGATTCTAAGGTGCAGCCAGAATTGAGAACTAGTAGCATAAAGAGAGGACACTGTCTTCAACATCCTAAACCCCCCAAATATCTGATTCCTACAAGCATCCATCTTGCATCTCTCGTGAAGTCTTCTGCCAAAGACTTCACGTCCCCATCTTCCCCCTGCTCCCACCTTTTTTCTTAGTCTATTTCTCACTTCAGGGCTGCCGAAACCTGTTGGACAAAGATAGGTTTGGGCTTTGCCTATCAAGGGACAGGGGATTACAAAGGGCTTCTCTGGTGAACCACGCCATATAGTGTTTCCTACCCATCAGGGGAAACCCAAGTTAAAAACAGTTAACAGGAAAGCTAGTTGCAGGAGATAATTAGCAACTATTAGTTCTTTGGCAGCTGTATTCATATTACATGGGATTACTCAGTAGCAGGAAAGGCCAGCCTTATATCAATCAAGTCTGTTTAGCTTAATGAAGTGGAAAAGAACAACAGTTGTTTTTGCGTTTTTTTAAAGGTGGAAAAAAGACACATTCTGAAGCTACCCCTGTTAAGTTGTTGAAATGTCATTGAAAAAGATGTTTCAACAGAAGGAAAAAAGTTCATAATTTTTGTGAGATCAAAGCATATTGCCTACTTCATCCTTTAATTGTCAAGAGACACCAAAGGGAACTTATTTACCCTGTTTTCACTTAAAGCTAACAGCTTGGGGGGAAAAAATTCAGAGGCCTTTGTTTTTCACAAACTCTGAGCAGCCATGGACAGTGTGGCGGTTCAAGGCATTCACCCGCTGTCCCCGGGGCCTTTGGAAATACAACCCTTCAGCACACCGGCTTTGGTATCTAGTTGTTTTATTCTTTACTAGGAGTGTGATTTGCTCGAGGTTATGTAAACTGGAGGCGCCCTAGTTGTTCTTGCTTACTTGGTAGTCGCGCGCACGAGGCTCACGGCACTGCTTCTCTTTGCTGCATCTGTCTATCCCGGCAGGAGCTGGTCCTCCCTCAGGGCAGCTGAATAAAGGCATTCATTAATGTGGAAGGGCAGCTCGACGGCACAAGAACTTTCCAGCTAGAGTTGGGGCAGTGTCCCTGACTCTTTCATCTTAAACACATTGGTACTACTTACTTTAGGTGAGGGTTTCTTGGCCTCTGCATGATTGACATTTGGGAGCGGACATTCTTTGGCATCCATGGGCTGTCGTGTACGTTGCAAGACATTTAGCAGCATCCCTGTTCTCTATTCACTGGCTGCCAACAAGGCCTCCCCAGTGGTGACAACCAAAAATGTCTCCAAACATTGCCAATGTCCCCTGGGGGGCAAAGTTGCCCCCAGTTCAGAGCCTTTGTTGCAGATTTACCAGCTTCTAGCCAGTAATGCCAACAGGGAACCGCTGGAGGGCTTTAAGTGTGAACCAACAAGAGAGGAGGCTAGCGATACGATCTGATTGCTGCTGTGAGGAGGTCCCTTGGCTGCTGTGTGGGGAGTGGGGGAAAAGGAGACAAGGAGAGATTCCAGACCAGCTAAGTCCATGGCACTAGTCTAGGCAGGAGGGGATGATGGCCTCGACAGGGATTTTAGCAGTGGGAACGAGACGGGGTAAGGATGCACTGGAGAGAGAGAGCCACCAGGACCACTTGATGGAAACGGAATGTGTGGGAAAGATCAGCACCCAAAATGGCTCTTAGGATGTTGGACCCCATGTACTGAGACACAGGATGTTGGAGGAGAAACTGGTGGAACAGAGGGAGAGATGGGGGAGGCGTGGATCAGGAGTCCTGCTAGGAGCACGTTAGGTTTGAGATCCCCATAGACAGTCCAGCAGAGACAGTGAGGAGGCAATTGGGTCTCAGAGTCTTAGAACTCAAGAGAGAAGAATTAGGGAAATAGCTGTGGTCCAAAGAGAGACAGTATTTGAAGCTATGGGGAAGCAAGCGTAGATAGAAAAGAATCGAGGACCTCTTACTCGTGGCAGCTCTGTAATTTCAAGCTCTCATTTTCAACCCTCCCTTCCCCCAACAGATTAGAGGCAGCAAATTAGAAGTAGGAAGAGGCTAGTGGGGCCTTAGAGTGGCCAGATTTAGCCGGAAGCCCAGTTATATTTGAATTTCAGATAAACAAGAAATAATTTTTACCTAAGTATGTCTGGGAAATACGAATTTCATCTGGCAACCCTAAAAGAGATCAACGCACCAGAGAAAGATGGCAATGCTTGATGGCATGACGCGTGCCTTGAGACAGCAAATGGAACAATGCTTGGTACCTTCTTTATAGAAGAAGCTTCCCAATCAGCTGCGATGCTGACAAAACAGAAATGCAGAATCTCAGGCCCACCCAGCTCCACTGAGTCAGAATCTTCATTTCAACAGGAGCCCTGGGGGATTGACACGCACGTTCCATTTCGAGAAACAGTGTACTATACTGTGCAAACGATGGCCCCAGAAAATCCCAACATGGACCAAGGTGAAAGATGTGGAGGGATACGGTATGCATGAAAACAGGAGACTGTTACAGTCATTACATCTTCCCTCGTACGATGCTTTCACATTGAAGGGTTTTCACATATACCAGCTCAGTCATAACAGGAACGTCCTACTCCGTCACATTACAATTATATCAGAACCCTTCCTACATGGACAGGTCTGGGCTTCCCTAACCCTGCTGCTTAGCCCAAGGGTGTGGGTCCCTCTCCAGAGTCCGACACAGCCATGCCAGAATGCCATAGGCCACATCTGCTCCTGTTCCTGTTTCTGTGAGTTTTCTCCATTGCACGCTGCCTCAGCAGCACCCCTGCTAGTTCATTAGCTATGTGCCCCGCAGGACCACAAGAAAAATAGTGACTATTGATCCCTGAGTGCCCGCCATGTAAAATTCAGACTAGTCTTCTCATTTCTAATGGATGATAGGCACAGAGAGGTTAAATCATTCATTCTCCCTTTGAATGCCAAAAGGGGAGACAACACAGAGAGACAAGTCGCAAAGAAAAACCTGCAATTCCCTCTGTGCATCAGAGGGGAAAAGTTGGGCCAATACTTGAGTGGCTTTTGGGGAAAATGGACTGGGTTAATCTGGTCATTTACTCCACCCAACCAGTAAGTGGCAAAACTGGAACTCCACCCCAGCTGTGGTCCCTGCAAAGGTCCTGCCATCCCTCTAGATCAATGATTTCCACCCTGGGCTGCACGTTGTAATCATCAGGGGAGGCTTTAACCCCATTGCCAGGCCACACCCCAGACCAGTTATCTGAATCTCTGGAGGGTGACCCTAGAATGGAGAAGCACTGCTTTATATTCTACTGCCAGTCTCGTCCCCCCAACTCAAGGCCACATATGCGGCTTTCCTCCTCAGATCTGCACTCAATGTAAATTAACCAGGCAGGCTGCAGGAGCGCAACTCCATGTCTATTTCACGAATATGCCATAACCTTGCAATTTCACCGGAAATAAAGAGATCAGCTTTTCCCTGCACAGCTGAATTCCACTCCCACCCTCAACTCCCTCTTCAAGAGGTGAGACAGGAACTTGAGTTTCTCTTTCTAGAGGGATCTCTGACCAAGACACACTGTTCCTGTGCAGCTGTCAGAATCCCATGTGTGTGCTTTTCTTTAAAAGTTGTCTGTCTACAAATGCTCAAGGAGCAGACAATCTGGTTTCTCCTTCACTCTTAGTTTGTGCTGGAATTAAATTTCCGTGTTTTATCTTCCAAGTGGAGACAGGACCCGGCAGAATGCAGGTCTGGGAGAAGACTGGTTGGAAACAAAATTGATGCTAAGGCCACAGGCACCACTACAGCTTTCCCCCACTATCTGCAAGTAGAGTGTTCCTACAAAACCTTTCGTAAGCCAGAATGGCATAAAGCAAAGGAGCAATTACCATCAGTTTATATGGGAAAGAACTTTGAGTGTTCCCAGACCCAAAAATAACCTACCAAATCCCATCACTTCTGCCATGGTCTATTGGCCAACAGCAAGTCACTAGGCCTAGCCTTCACTCAAGGGCAGGGGACTACATAGGCCGTGACCACCAGGAAGTGGGGATCATGGGGGCCATTTTGGAAGCTGTCAACCACAGTGTAATGGTGCAATATGACATGAAATTAAGAAATTCACATGGATTTAAGCAGCAACATGTTTGGAGATTGCTACTTTTTGCCAGTTTATTCCTAAATATCAACATCACACAGAAAATCAGAGAAATCTAGGCTAGAACTGTATATTTGAGGTAATAAGTCCACCAAAGTGGTTAAAATAACTACCATTTTCTGGAATAAAAAAGCTTTACAGAATGCCTTTATAAGACTCCATTGAAAAAAAACTCAGTGAAAAAGGACATCATTCAATAAAATGTCATAGCGTCCTGGGGGCCGGCCTGGTGGCATAGTGGTTGGGTTCACACGCTCCACTTCAGCAGCCCAGGTTTGCAGGTTTGGATCCCAGGCGCAGACGTGGCACTGCTTGACAAGCTACACTGTGGCGGTATCCCACATAAGGCAGAGGAGGATTAGCACAGATGTTAGCTCAGCGGCAATCTTCCTCAAGCAAAAAGAAGAAGACTGGCAACAGATGTTAGCTCAGGGCCAATCTTCCTCACCAAAATAAACAAATAAATACATCATGTCCTACATTGGGCAAAAAGGCCTTTTAAGGCTAGGAAGGATTTCATGGTATAAGAACACAAAGAAAATTTTGATTTATTTTGGCTTTATGCACCAAACATTGTTTTAAGCATAATTCCATTTCATTTGACCTAGTAAGTCAGTGAATACATACCCAATTCTGCCGTATATCTTGTTTATACGGAGCCAGGCGATTTATGGTCCCAGACTCTGCATCAAAGATCAACATTTTCTACCACTTGCCTGTCTAGTGGCTCTTTACAAAGGAACTCCTGCATCCACATTGCCGTACTAGGTACATCACTTCTCTTGACGTCCTTTCTGGATGTAGTAACCGGCTTGGTTTCCTTCTCCCAGACATTTGTCTACTAAAACTGAGGCCATTTAATGCCTTCTACTGGGTATGCCTTGTTTCAGAGCAGTGGTTCTCAATGGGGGTGATTTTGTCTTCCGGCTCCATTTGGCAATATTTGGAGACATTTTTGATTGTCACACTTGGCAGGGGGCTGTTATTGGCATCTAGTGGGTCAAGGCTAGGGATGCTGCTGAACATTCTACAGTGTCAAGGGACAGCCCCTGACATCAAAGAGCTATGCAGCTATCCACTCTCATTGGTGCCAAGGTTGCGAAACTCTGAGTTAGGGTCAGCGATTACTTTGTTTCCTATTCAGGGGGATTTAGCATCTCCTTTTTGGTACAGAAGTTAATCCAACCTTAAGTTAACCTGGGTTCTGACCTTGGTCTTACCTTGCCTGAATTCTTTTGTGTGTGTGTGTGTGCCGAGGAAGATTCGCCCTGAGCTAACATCTGTGCCAATCTTCCTCTATTTTGTATGCGGGTTGCTGCCACAGTATGGCTGATAAGTGGTGTAGGTCTGCGCCCAGGATCCAAACCCACGAACCTGGACAGCTGAAGCAGAGCACATGGAACTTTAACCACAAGGCCAAGGGGCTGGCCCCCACTTGCCTTGATTCTAATGGCTTGGGTTCCTGTACTCATCACGCTACCTTGGTATACCAGGTATCTCACACCTTGAACCCAGGTATCTTGCTCTTGGGTAGTTCTTGCATGCCTAAACCCTGCCAGTCATAGCAACTCAGAACCTAAACTCTGAGACCTTGAACCAGGATCCTGCCTCTGATTCACAGGCAGTGTAAGCCCAAGCTGATATTCTTCCTGCTTTTTCTAGCCAACCTCCTTATCATGGCCTGCTGGCTCCTGCGTATCACCCAACCTTTTCCAGCTCTCACTGCCAGTCCAATTGCTGACCCACCATTCCCAACCCAGCCCTATGCTCCTGCTGTTTGTTCACTTTCTGATGTTATGTGTCTAGGGTTTCCCAGATGTTCTGTAGCCCAGCTCTCTGGATATGGTTGTCCAGCCCTCTGAACTTCCCCACATACAGTTAAGCATGATCTGGTCCAAGCTTCTGTTCTTTCCCAGTCCAGAAGTCAGGTTTCTGAGACCTTGCTTCTCCTAATCTGGTCCTTCCTATTGCCTGATGACCTCTTGTTCTGACCCATGAGATAGATCCAGCTATATGTTGAGTTATGACAGAGCAGCCAATAAGGTCGAGAAGATAAGTTCATTAAATGGAGGATGACTGGTTTTAAGTGGTAAAAATGGCAACCAGGAGAGCCTTTCAGCTGAATTTTTCAATTTTCCAAAGATTTTTTTGATTGGGATTTTTGTTTTAATTTGTTTTTTGAGCTATAGCATAGAGGATCAGAATACGCCACCACAAATATGCCACACTTTGGCATAAGGATTATTTTGAGCTGAAGGAAATTGAGAAATAGCAGATGCCAAAAAAAGCTTTCTGTCCTCCCCACCATTTGCCTAAAAGCAGGACATAAAATTCTATTTGTAAGGTGTCTCGCTCTCTCTCTTACCAGGAAGAGGAGGACAATTCTTAGACTCTTAATCATTAGGGACACCTCCAGACTTTTATCAGTCCAGAGACAGCATTGAGAGGAATATGTATAACAAACTTTACTAAATAATCATTATCTTCCATTAGTTTTCCCCCACATGTTTACTTTCCCACAATTTGCCACCCCTAAAAGCCTATAGCCCTTTTCTTTTTGTCTTGTCACTTCTCTAAAAGTTTATTGTTCTTTGTTAAGATGCTATATAAGCCCTGAGTTCTAACCACCCCTTTGAGTTACTCATCATTGAGTTTCTCCTGCATATATGTGCTCTACTCCTGTTGATAAACTCTGTTTTTCTCTTGTTAATCTTTTAGTCTTTTGTCAGTTTAACTTCCAGGCCCCTAACTGCAGAACCTAGGAGGGTATAGGAAAAGGGTTTTTTTTTCCTTCCCCTACAATAGACACAATTGAAAAGTTGGCTCCAGTATGTTTAGGAAGGATTTTTAAGCATCCCTTTTGAAGCTTACTGTCTCAGTCAAAAAGAAGAGAGGAGGGTCATCAAAAGCCAAGAAGAGTAGGAGAAATGATGACTAAATGCAATGTAGTATCCTGAAAGGGATCCTGAAACAGAAAAAGGACATCAGTGGGAAAACTGGTGAAATTCACATAAAGTCTGGGGTTTGGTTCATCATAGTGCACCAATGTCAGTTTCTTCATTTTTACAAATATGCCACAGTCATGAAAGATGTTAACCACGGGGAAACTGGGTGAGGGGTTAAAAATATAAACACAAGGGGGAACTTTGAGGAATTTTTATGCTGTGAAGAAACCTTTGAAAAAAGCATAAGGACATGGTTTTTGCTTTGTTTTGTTTTGTTTTGAAGAGGATTTGATTCCAAGACCACTTCTGTTTCCTCCTCTGTCCAGAGGTGAGCTCTTAGGTCAAGACTGTGAGGCCAGTATTTTCCAAGAGAACCATATGCCTGGTCCCCACATTCTTCCTAGCTCAGAATGGTTTGAAACAGATGTTTCCATACAACCATTTCCACGCACAGAAGCTCATACCTAACCTCGTGTATTTGTTAATTTCTTCCAAATACTTCACTTTCTATTGTAGCAATAGTCGTCTAATCACAAACATACGAAGTTGCGGCCTCCGCAGCCCTACAGAAGTGTGCACTCTTATCAGAAGGGGTTGGCCAGAGCCCTAGATGGAGAAAGACGTGAATTTCACTTCATGGCATTTTCAATGTGAGTGAATCCAAGTAAGCAGTGCCCCCGTCCTCAAACAGGATTTTCCCACTTATTCTGGATGGCCACTGCTGCGGAGTTTACCACTGCAGAGGCAGGTACACACGCATTTGGCAAACTCAGTATAGAGGAGCTGTAATGAACCCCTCCCCCACGTGTCTGCCACATTGCCAAACAACGTGTTCAACATGACATCTCCTAATTGGGGCATCTTCTGCAGCTAGGGAGAGGCCAAGCATAATTTTCCAGGGAGTAAACCTTCCAGCAAGGAAATAATTACTGAAGGTTTTCCCCAAGGTGTTTTCTAAGGTAATGGGAGTAAGCATGGTTAAGGGTGTTTTGAACATGTCGTCTCTGCAGGGTAATAAGGAGAACGTTTCAGAATCTGTTGCTGGGGCCGGCCCCGTGGGCTAGTGGTTAAGTTCGCATGCTCTGCTTCGGCGGCCCAGGGTTTCACCAGTTCGGATCCTGGGCACAGACATGGCACCGCTCATCCCATGCTGAGGAGGCATCCCACATGCCATAACTAGAAGGACCCACAACTAAAATATACAACTATGTACTGGGGGGATTTGGGGAGAAAAAGTAGGGAAAAAAAAGAAGATTGGCAACAGTTGTTAGCTCACGTGCCAATCTTTAAAAATAAAAAAGAATCTGTTGCTGTTTCATGCAGCAGGTCTTTGCTCTCTTCAACAAGGACTGTGACAAGGTTTTCAAAATGGAGGATCTGATTTTCACCCAAATCATGCCTGTTTTAAAAGCATTTGTTTTACCAATATTGGAATATTATTAAAGAAAATGAAACAGATCCATACAGCCAATGTCTCTCTTACAAGAAAAAGGGACCAATCTTCTCTAAACAGATTAATAAAAAAATCAATAAATAAACCTTAGTTCAGAATGAAGTTACTGATGATACAATTATTAGTCAGAATAAGTTGAAATGATAAAGAAAAATGGTAAGAATAATGTGCGTATTTCCTTCCTTTGCAGATCATGTGGGTCTTATGTTGGGAATCGCATTCTAATTCTTTACCTGCTTGTCTCTGCCTGGCAGACCAGTGTGCATATGCCACGGTGCTGGGCATGGAAGGGTTAACTTCCATTTTATAGCTCCATGATGTGTACACGCCCCAGGGCCTTTTGGGATATAGTCTTTGTGGGATCAATAAGTTACAAAGCTAAGGTCCTCGATTTCCCTATGGAGTTCCAGAACCCTCTCCTCAGGGCTCCTTCAGCATTTGGCATCACAAGCCACAGACATCAAGGGAATGGAAACTGTCTCCATGAGAATGCTCACAATAAGTAGTTACTGGCATTTTCAATTATATGATAGCAATGATACTTTAAGCCTGATTTTCTCAATCTTAACACCATTGACATTTGGGGCCAGATGATTCATTGTTGTGGGGCTGTTCTGTGCATGATAGGATGTTTAACAGCATCCCTGGCCTCTACCCACTAGATACCATTAACAGCCCCCAAGTCCTGACAAACAGACTATCTCTAGACATTACTGAATGTCCCCCGGGGGGGTCACAACAACCCATCCCCCCTTCCCCCACCTCCACCTTTGAGAACCAGGTCTGTATCAACAAGGCAGAAAAAGCTGATTCAGAGCAGCTAAGGAAAAGGCCAAAAAGATAAAATACAAAGAATGGTGTTTCAGGTTTAAAGGCTTAAAAAAGCCCATATATTCGTGTCTTTCTAAGGCAAATAAGATGCTGTAAACACAGGCAGTAGGGAAGCGTGTGGGATTTCTGCACAGAGAAGGCCATGCACTTTGCCAGGCCCCTGGGTGGCGATGGGTATCCCTGGAGAAGGCTGCCAGGATTCAGCCTGTAGGTGCAAACCAGCCCACCAGGGAAGTCATGCCTGGGCACAGAGTGAATGAGCCCGAGCTCCTCCAACTAGCCCAGCCCAGGCAGAGGAAGGTACTAAGAAGGCAGAGCTGGGCAGGTGTAGGTTTCTTGAAAGTCACCTTTTTTTAAGTTTAAAGTAAAATTCACATAACATAAAATTCACCATTTAACTACTTTACAGTACAGAATTCACAGCTTTTAGTACATTTACAACATTGTGCAAGCATCATCTCCATCTAATTCCAGAGCATTTTCATTACAGCAAAGAAACCGGTACCCATTAAGCAGCCACTCACTTTTCCCCCTTTCCCAGTCCCAGACAACCACTCATCTACTTTCTCCCTGTCCCTAGATTTACTTATTCCGGACAGTTCACATAAATGGAGTCATACAATATGTGGCCTTTTCTATCTAGCTTCTTTCTTAACATAATCTCTCCAAGGTTCATCCATGTTGTAGCATGTATCAGAACCTCATTCCTTTTTATTGCTGAATAACATCCCGTTGTATAGAGTTACCCCATTTTGTTTATCCACTCATCAGTTAATGGACATTTGGGTTGTTTCCACTTTTTCGTGGTTGTGCATAGGCTGCTATGATCATGTATGTACAAGTTTTTGTTTGAACACCTGTTTTCGATTCTTTTACACATATACCTAGGGTGAAATTGCTGGGTTATATGATAATTTTATGAAGAGTGACTACTTTTTAATCTGGAAATCTAAAGTGGCTAATTTTTTATGATTCTTAAAAAGTCCACCTGTATAAATCAATGTTACCTCAATTAAAAAAAATTTCACCAATGACCAGACTCAAAAACACCACCAGTGACAGCTTTGACAAGGCCCTAGAACAAGCCTTGTTAACCCTGGATTTCAAATGGGCAATCTCCGAATGGGTTTCAAGAGAACTGAAAACCTCTAGAAATGGGGTATCAATTGTGTGTGTGTGCAAAGATGAACTTTGCTAGGAAGAAGGTTAGTAGTTGTCAGTAGAATCTCAAAGGGATCCATGACCCCCCAAAACCTGGAAACCTCTGCATTAGAAATATCACTCAACTGCTTTAAGAAAGAATAGTGTGGTTAAATGTATTACAATTTTATGTGTCAATTATACCTCAATAAAGCTGAAAAAAAAAGAATAGTGTGGAAATCCTAACTTTGATGCTTGGGAATGGTATGATCCTTGGCAAACATCAACGTTTCTGAGCTTCCCTATCTATAAAATGGGAGCAACGACAACATCTACCATGTTGCATTATCACCACCCTCAAGTGAGACCATACCCGTGGATACATCCAAGAGAGCTGGGCACACGGTAGTGCTCAGGTGAGCAGACTGCCCTGGGGGATCATCAACTCATGTTCGCAATGTTTGAAAGTTCTCTCATTTATTGAATGTGTCTTGATGCCTTGTCTTCTGTAGGGAAGACCAAGCACCCTAACAAACTCTTTGGCCACTAAAAATAGATCTATGAAAGGAAACTGAACTTAATGTTCTTAGGAATCTCTAAACGACCCCTTGAAATATTTTATTTTTAGGAGAGAACTGATATAATTAATAAATTCAAATCTCTCTCCTAATAACTTGATTCTGTCAACCCCTGGCCTTAAGTGCTGATTTGTAAAAAATTTTCTTTCTTTCTTTCTTCCTTTCTTTTTTTTCTAGTTTTGTTCCCAGATAGCCTGGGTTAAATAAGAAGTGGCTACCCCAGAGACCATTATCCATCCAGCTGGGCAAACCAGGAACCATGGCACTATCTGTGAAGCCACTTTCTCCCCTACCCATGCCCACTCCTCCATTGAATCCATATCACTTCCTTCCCATGGTAGCGCGCTAGCACAATTCTTTCACTGTTTTTCTCTCTCTCCTAAATCACTACAACAGCCATCTAAATGGTTCCCTCCATTCATCTCCCTAACCTCGCCAACATCATCCATCGATTCTCACCACTGCTGCACTGGTGATCTTTTTATTTGCCAATCTGATTAAACCAACCTTTCTAGAAACACTTCAAGCGCACTTCTTTGTTCTCTGCATAAAAGCCAAAATGTTAGCAGAGACTATTGTATATTCTGCTATATATTTTCCTTTCTGGCATTATTTCCCATTATCTTCCCTCCCTTTCAGTGCTGTTTCCCATTTCTTGAACATGCCAAGCTCCCTCTTGCCTCAGGACCTTTGCACATGCTGTTCCCTCTGCCTGGAACACCCTCCACCACTACTTCCTTTACCTGCTCACACCTATTGACCCTTGAGGTTTTAAGGCAAACATTACATTCTCAGAAACATTGTTTCTTAATCCCCTACCCACAGATTAAGTGAACTGCCCCTACTATGATTCTCATGACACTTATTACAATTATACATTTACAAATATCTGATTATTGGATTACAGTTCACCTCACCCAGTAGAAAAGAAATTCCATGAGGGCAAGCAAGGACTTTATTTTTGCTTACCATTGTATTGCCAGCACATTATAGTGTATATGCACAAGTAAGTCCTGAATAAAAGAATGCTAAATTAATCTGTAATGCTAAATATGTAAATTTCTGACACTAAATTTACCTAAAGGAGAAAAAATATTGAGAGACATCAGTGGACCTCAAAGATTGGTCCCCAGATAACTGGGAACCCTCAAGACACTTTCAAAGGTTCTATGAAGTCAAAACCAGTCTCATAATATCTCAAAGATGGTATTTTGTCTTTTTCACTGTGTTGATATCTGCACCAGTGTTACAAAGCAATGAGGAGTAAACCTGTCAGCACCTACGCATGAATTGATGCAGTGGCACCCAACTGTATTAGAGATGACTGTGTCCTTCACCACTATGCACTTGCAGGAAAAGCAAATGCCAGTAGAAAGGATTACTTTTACTATATCCCCACACTTGAGCACAGGTCTTCTTAAATTCTGTGACAAAATTGAGAAGTATGTCTAAATCATTTCTGCTGCACACCAATGTTTGTATATTGTCTCAAGGAAAAACACTCAGTGTTTGAGGTACCAACATTTGAGTTGCCAGCTAAACTAGCTGTTGTTTTCATGTAATGCCATCTTCACTTTACAGGGCAACTGATAACAACGATTTTTCAGACTTGGAGATGAGGCAGACATTTTCTCAAAAATGAACAAAATGAGCCTGTCACTTTAAGGAAAACAACTGTCAGTATTTGCTGCCAATAATAAAATTTGACTTTGGAAGTGACAATTAAAATTTTAGAAAACGAATCTGCTCCCATGGGCTTGACAGTTTTACAACACTTAAAGACTTCTCTGATCAGTGGTATTATTAATAAGTGTGATTTCTTTTGTATTGTATAAGGAAGATCTGCAAAATTCAATGAACCAATATCTCCCTAATGACCAACATATGATGTTACAAAATCATGCATGAGTGATACATCCATTCAGAATGTAAGATAAACCAATGAATTTTAATGTATTCGAGTATGAAAAGTTCATTATTGTGGTTTCAAATCTCATAATGCATCTTTTAAGAAACTACCACTTGTCTGAATTTGCATGGTACCAAAGAAGAATATCCACAACTATCTGAAAAAGCTATTAATATACTCCTCCCATTTCCAACTACACATCTGTGTGAGGCTGGGTTTGCTCCATATTTTTCAACCAAAACAATGTTTCACAATATATTCAATACAGAAGCCAATATGAGAATCCAGCTGCTTCTATTAAGGCAGACATTAAAGAGATTGCAAAACTGTATGACAATTCCATTCTTCTCAATAAATTTTTTATTTTAGAAAATAGTTATTTTCATCAAAATGTGTTATGTCAACATGTAATGGGTTTATCACTGTTATTTTAAATGAATTATTAAGTATTTAAAAATTTCTCTCAGTTTTTATTTCTAACACAGCAAACATTGATTGATAAAATCTATTACAAGCTCTTTGGAGTCTTCACTGATTCTTAAGACTTTAGATGTCTCCCAAGACTGAAATGTTTGAGAATTACGGACTTACATTATAAATAAGGATTTCTGTTTTAAAATTTTGAAATTGCTGTTAGTATTATTAAAGAATATGAGGTTAATATTGAAAATATATAAGGAACTCATACAACACAATAGCAAAAAAAAAATCTGATTAAAAAATGGACAGAGGACCTGAATAGACATTTTTTCCAAAAAGGACATATAAATGGCCAACAAGTACATGAAAAGATGCTCAACATCAGTAATCATCAGGGAAACGCAAATCAAAGCCACAGTATCCCCTCACACCTGTTAGGATGGCTTTTATCAAAAAGACAAAAGATAAAACATGTTGGTGAGGATGTGGAGAAAAGGGAACCTTTGTGCACTCTTAGTGGGAATATAAATTGGTGCAGCCACTATGGAAAACAGTATGGAGGTTCCCCAAAAAATTAAAAATAGAACTATCACTTCTTTCACCCACACGATACCATTTTCATAAATTTTATTCTTTACCCACATGCTTTTATAATTTTTACCAAACCCATAATATAATGGATCTTATCTGAAAGCTGGGGCTCTCCTCGTCTCTGCCAGTTTTTGGACCTATTTCTACATTCACTTAGGGGAAGATATCAGAGAACTCGAGATGCCCAATTCCACCACCCTTTGTGGGCTCTCCTGTAGGGAATTTGTGACAGAGTTCCCACAAATCTCCAGCTACTACACCCTCCACACACTCACAACACTAGGGACTATTTTTACATAAGGATTGACTACTAAAGGAAGCCTGCTGAGTTCAGGGGCAAAGATCTGGTTTCCTGACAGTGCCACAGAAAGACAATTGCCCCAGAACATACGCCCTCTACTTTAGATATACATTTTGTCTTGAGAACTTCTACCCGCTCCCCTACAGAAGTGGTCAAAGACGCTTGTATTTTATGGTTGGTGAAGATGATGACAGAGCTGATAAAAATGCAACTTGAACGTTTTTAGCTCTTAACTCTTTTACTGTCTCAAATATTTTCTTAGGGAGTTTCTTATACAGAGTTTTATTTTAGGTAAAATTAATATATAATGAAACATGCAAATCTTCAAGGTACCATTCCACGAGTTTTGACAAATGCATACCGCACCACCCAACCCAAACCCCTATGAAAATGGATCATTACTTTCACTCCAGAAAGTTCCCCCTTGACCCTTCCTTCCAGCCAAAAATACCCTCTCCCTCTTAGAGGCAATCACTGTTTGATTTTTCCATCTTGTTGAATTTTGACGTGTATCTGGGAATTAAGGAGGGAGGAGGCAAATTTCTGAGAGTCCTTATTCATTAAATGAGTTGAATTGTGGATTTAGCCAAAGGGGCTCTGCCTGGTCTTGAACTAGAGGCCAAACTCTCACAAGTGGGCTTTTGATTAAGGCCTAACAGAAATCCATTTTTCCCAAAGCTGCTCCTGTTTTCATGGACACAACCCTGGCGCTATATCCAGGAGAGGTCAGTGCTTAAGGGACAGGGAGGAAAAAATATAGCAAAGTAAAGAAATCAAGACTCGAAGTTTAAAACCTAGCTCTTACTTGGAACTCATCCTTTTTATGTCTACGTTTTATATCAAGAGGCCAAAGACTTAGGATCTAAATTTTAATCCTATCTCCAACCTGGACTGGCTATGACCTTGGATAAATTACTTCCCATGCCTGAATTTCTTCCAGCTATAAAGTGAATATCGTCGTATTGATTCCCACGATAATGGGTAGCATAAATCTCATAGCTGTGGTCCAGCCTTTCTTCAGCTTCAAAGAAAGAAAAAGTGGTCCTGGCCCATGATATCTAATGAAAGGAAAGCGAACTTCTTTAATCAGTGTCAGAGGGGTCAAAGAGCAAGTTTAAGGACAAAATTAGCCTTAAACTTATGGGCCACTTCATGGGGGATGAAAGCTTTTCCAGAATTTTGTTCATTATCAAATAAATCCAGTGATTTCATATTTCCTGTCAGTTTATTTTTCAGATATCATTATTCATAAATATGCAAAAAAGCAATGCTGCCTCCCCAACTCGGCTGAAGTCACTCTGTATTGTTTTGTTCATTAGAATGTTCAGGAAGGATTCATTTTTATTTGGTTCATATAATAAAATAGCTACACATGGTAATGACTCCCCAGCAGTACTTTGTTCCCAAAGAATCGCACGCACGTCAGAACATTGAGGGGGCTGACTTCTCTGGTGGGAACTCAGCGGCGCCATTTGTTCTGACAGAACCCAGTTCTCCCTGTGAGCAAGTCACTCTGCTTGGCAGCTCAGTCTCCTTTCTTTCCCTGTCGGAAGCTTTATACCCTGTGTGGCTTTTGCTTCCATCCCTTCTCTTTCCTACTCCTCTCCTGCCCACAAGGATTCAAGTAGAAACTCAGTGTGAATATTGCAAAAAAGCAGTCAAAAAGTCAAATAAGCAAATCCCAAGGTATAGAAAGCCCTTCCCTCCTCTGAGGCAGTACCTGCGTCTTGGTGAACTCCAGGTTAGGAGGCTGGTGAAGGCACATTTTATACATTTGGTGCCTCCCAGGACTCTGCAAACCTGGGGGGCGGGCCGGGCCGGGTGACAGTCTGGGCCTGAAATGGAGCACTGAACCCTCCGTGTGCGGCTGGAATTCCAGAAAGTGGGGACACTGAAGAGAGATTTAGGGGTTCAAGCTTCCAATGCCTCATCTGGGGCTTGAAACCCCCATTCCCTGAGCTTCAGTATCCTCAGCTGGAACTGGGAAATGAGGACCCATGGACTTATAGGATTTCTCTTAGACTTTGATATGCGTAATTCTTACCTGCGGGTCTTGTGAAAATGCAGATTCGGATACCAGAGGCCTGAGGTGGAGCCGGAGACCATTTCTTACAAACTCCCAGGGGAGGCCGATGCAGCTGGTCTGCGGACCACAATCTGCAGAGTACATTCTGTGGCCAGGCATGGGTGAACGCTTGGCTCTTAAAAATCTCTTTAAGTTCTCACAAAGTCTGATGAAGTTGGTATCACTCTATGTAACATGGAAAGAAACTTGGGCTCAGAGAGGTCAGGAGAGTGCCAGACATCACGCAGCTGGTGAGCGTCAGAGCCGAAATGTCAACACAGGAATATCTGGTTCCCCAGCACGTGAGGAGAATGAATTAAAGCAGTGCTCCTCAGAGGGTGGGCCCCAGTCTCGCAGCATCAGCATCACCTGGGAATGTGCTGGAAATGCAAATTCTTGGGCCCCATCTCAGACCTACTCAATCAGAACCTCTGCAATCTTCAGTCTAACAGGTCATCCCCCGTGGGTGATTCTGCTGCATTTTCAACCTTGAGAAGCACTGAATTAGATCATGGCTTCTCAGACTGTACTGCGCACACGAATCTCCTGGGAATCCTGTTAAAGTGCAGATTCTGTTTCCGCAAGTCCAGGGTATGGCATGAAATTGTACGTTTTCCACAAGCTCCCAGATGCTGGTCCCAGGACCACCCTTTGAGCAGCAGGGAACTGCATGATCTTTCCCTCCAGTCAGAAGACTATTGAGTTGTCTGCGGGTTTTATTCTTCACGTGCAGATGGGGCGCAGAGAAAGAAGCAGAGTCCATTCCTGAATTTAAGTGCAGAGCTGGCTCAAACCAGGAAGCTTTGAATTTAATCTAAAAATTCTAGGATAAGCAATAATACAGCAAAACACCAAAAGACAAGATGGGCAGTTGCTTCAAATAGAAAATTCTATTGGGTTCAGCCTGCTCTCAGAGAATGGAGATATTTCTCCTGCAAAGACCCGGTTTCCTGGGATTCATAGCCTTGTTCCATCTTTTCTCTGGGAAGTCCATCTTCTCTATGAAATAGTACCTCCAGCCAGCCCATGTACTCTACTGAAATAATCCCTGGGCCCCAAAGAACATGCAGTGTCCTTGAGCTCCAAGTTCAGGCTCATTACTCTCATCGGTACAGAGGAGTAACAGTCAAACTTCCAGTGATTCCCAGGTCTGCTGGCGAAGACGCTGGGCTTGGTGTCACCTGTTTGACTTGTTCTCACCTCCACCACATGAACTCAACATCGCCAGAATTGGCGTGATATTTTCTCCCAAAAAGGCCTTTCTCCATCACAGGGATAAGGGCGCCTTATTCTATCCACCTCAGCTGAGGCTGTAATCTTTTCCCAGCCAATATTGGATTTTCCTTCTGAACTCGCCGTGTCTCTAAAAACTGTTTCCTTTGCAACCCCAAGCCCCAAACTTCGCAAAACCAGATACATCAAAAAATAAAAACCTGTTTTTACCGTGACCTCCCTCTTTTGGACGTTAATCACTCCTTACCTCGATTTGCTCTTTGCTCTTGGCTGCCCACGGCCTTGTGTCTGCGGACAGTTCTGGGAGATCACAGGGAAGGAAGAAATCCTTCATCTTTGGGTAGATTTTCTGTGGGAAAACATGGCTAGTCCAGCGTGCTAGCCTGCTGGGGAGCGCAGCAGCCGTGAGCAGCTAGTAGGCAACACTGCCAACAGCTGGGGAGGGAATGCCCCATTCCTGAAGGGGGATCTGAGAGGCGCTTGCCCTGCACCTGGAGGAGGGTCTCCTCGTGTGGAACTGATCACTCACCTCCGTATCGCTCCTTTGCGTCTCTTTGTGTGAACTTCTTTAGAACACACCATGAGGCTAGGATGTATGCCTCTTTAGTTTTGAGTCCATACACGTCCGCACCCGAGATCCGGGCCGGTGAACCCCGGGACGCCGTGAAGCGGAACGTGGGCACCTAACTGCTGCGCCACCGGCGGGCCCCTGTTTCATTTCTAAGATGTAAAATTTAAAGCATTCAAAGCTTGTATGTTATTTCAAGAAATATTTTAAAACCGTACCATTAATCTTGATTAATTTTTATCATTTGTTCTCCGTCTAGAACGGCCCTGTCCAAGAGAACTTGTGGCTGTGGTGAAAATGTTCTAATGTACACTGTCCAGTGTGGGCTTTGATCTGCTGTGATTTGGGACCGATTGGGAATTGCTGTGGCCCAGTTCGGTTCTCTATGGTCTCTAGTTTGGGGTATTTCCTTAACAAGGCCCCTGAGTAGCTGGGGTTTGCTTATAGTATTTGAATTGGAGCAAAATAAATCAGATGGCATTCTCCCCTCCATTCTATCTTACTTTCTGGCTCAAGGACATTTTAATTCATTTAATCTTTATTTTTATTTCCATTTCCAGAGTTCATAAATTTGATCCTAGAACTGTTCAGCTATTAAAAGAAAATCTTTCCTTCCTTTCAAGATGCATTCTAACAAGATTGTCCGGTTGATTGGAATATTCTTTCCATGAGAAAATAATAATAATGAGGAAAGGATGTTGCAACCAGCAAATTGTCTCCAATATTGAAAAAACAGATTTAAAACTGCAAATGTTTGAGTTCTTTATAAATTTTTAACAACTTATTCTAGTCTTGGCAATGAGTATTATAATAATGTTAATATTGAAAAAAACTTTTGTTTGCATCAGAGAAATGTTTGCAAAAATTCACACCAGTTCAGCAATTTATGCAACAACAGGGTTTTTCTGTGTCCTACTTCCACTTGTTATGATATTTCCAGCTATATAATCTTTACCTAGAGAAAGAGGAATAATGCTGTGAATTGAATGTGTCAAATAAATGGATGTGGGTCTTTCTCTTGATGTGAACACTTAAAAAAAAATTCTTTCCAGGAGGCATCCTTGGTAGTCCCTGAATTAGGTTATTGAAAGTTGGTGGTTTTTTAATCAGCTGTAATGCTCTGTATTTAACTATAACCTACAGCCTTATTCCCATCATCTCAATGCCAGCAACTCTGATAATGAGGACAGTGGGTCTCATCAAGGTGCCAAACCCTGGTAGCTGCTATAAGAAGAGCAGAGGAGCGACCGGTCCTCAGTCAAGAAGCCTCCGACTTCACCATATGAATTAAACAGAGCAGCATGGGAATTTCAACATTCATCTATTCCTTGTGTAATAGAAGCAAAAACGTCACACCTCATTTGAAATCTCCCCACGTTGTCTCTCAGCCATTTGGAATCCGTGGGCTAATTCTGCTTCTATCAGGGTGTGAGTGACGTGGATGAGCTCCATAGATGACCACCAAGTGCAATCCTCCCCTTTCTCTCTTTGAAAGAAAGTCTAATTGTTTGAAATGTATTAAATCCGTTTGACGTTGAATTGCTATTTCAGTCACAGAAGCTGGTTTTAAATCTCAAAGTGGGAGAATATGTATTTATGATTTTTTAAGCTCAAATAAATGTTTCATATTGGACTGCTGTGTGAAACCATGAAAAAGATGAACTTGGAAAAAATATGAAAAACGTATGCTACATGATTCCTAGTACATTTCAATATCAGATTTGAGTGTGATATACAGTGATGGTTGCCATAGCAACAGAGCAATCCAGGGGCTGCCATTGTGCATATAAGGAAACTGACAGTAAGGGAGAGCTGCGCTGGTCAGCAATACTGTCTTGTTCATAGTCATCTAGTTATTTCACCTTGTGCATCAATTATCTAGATCTGAGCTCTTAAAATTGCTGATCATTTATCTAAACTTTAGGTTCTGAGATTTTTCTCTTGATAATTCCCAGAATATTTGAGCAGAAGAGGATAAACAATGTGGGTATGTGTCAGGTCCCCTGGTCTTCATGGCTT
This sequence comes from Equus quagga, assembly GCF_021613505.1. Classification (NCBI taxonomy): domain Eukaryota; kingdom Metazoa; phylum Chordata; class Mammalia; order Perissodactyla; family Equidae; genus Equus; species Equus quagga. The sequence goes on from NC_060276.1 coordinate 113,242,566, forward strand.
AACAAATCAATATAATTGGTGAGATGGAGTTGAAACAAACATTATAATGAAGGGAAGAGGGAACTCATGGCATTTTGGATGTGATGATAGATCATTATTTATTTAAATGATAAGAGGATTTGGAATAAAATATCACACACATGGTCCAGCATAAGAAATATTACCCTACCTTTCAACAAAATGGCTGATGGCATTTAGTATGTTGGCACGTCAGTGTGGGAACTTAGCTTATTTATTATTTTAAGCGATGAATAATGAAAATATATATTCACAACCAGCTTATGATAGGCACTGGGTCAAATTAAACTGTGGCACCATCATTTCCCTAAGAGGTTTTCAAGCCAATAGTTTTGAGAAGGACAGTGGAGAGCTTTTTCTAGTAAAGTTTTAACTTTCCAAAACTCTTAGTGGAAATGTTACCTTCCACACATGTGCAATAATTACACATTTTTGGTATTATTCAGGGGCTCTAACTTGAAGTCTGAAAAAAAAATCCACCTCTAATAATAATAGCAAACATTTATGAGTGACAGCTCTCTGCTAGGTACTTTAATATTATTTCTCAACCTCATAACAACCTTGAAAGTAAATATTATTCTCTATTTCATAAGTTGAGGATAAGTGATATTAAGTAACTTCCTCAACATCACAAATGTTTTCCTCCTTTTCTTTCATTATATATTTTTGGAATTTGATTGTAAGCTACCTGAAGGCAGATTCTGCGTTTGTTTTCTTCACCATTAAGTACCTACCATGTGGTTCAGACCCTGTTTTATAGTAGGTACTCCATGGTCAGGATATAAAACCTTTCAAAATAGTTTTTGGGCAATAACATTCTGTGATAAGCTGTGTTATTATCTATTGCTGCGTAACAAATTACTCCAAAATTTAGTGGCTCAAAACAGTAAGAATTCATTATCTCACACTTGCTGTGGGTTAGGAATTTGGGAGCAGCTTAGCTGGGTGATTCAGGCTCAAGGTCTCCTGTGAGGTTGTAGTTAGGACATCAGCAGGGCTGCAGCCATCTGAAGGCTTGACTGGGGCTGGTGGATCTGCTTGCAAGATGGTGTGCTCACACGGCTGTTGGCAGGAGGTCTCAGTTCCTTGCCACATGGGCCTTTCTAAGGGTTACCTGAGTGTCCTCACAACATGGCAGCTGGCTTCCTTGAGAATAAATGATCGAAGAAAGAGAGCAAGGAGAAGGCCACAATACCTTTTATGGCCTAGTCTCAGAATTCACATACCATCCCTTTAGCCACATTCCCTTCATTAAAAGTGAATCACGAAGCACAGCCCACACTCAAGGGGAGAGGAATTAGACTCCATCTTGTAAAGGAAGCAATACCAAAGAATTTGTGGACATATTTTCAAGCTACCACAGAAGCAGACTTCGAATTTCAGAAAATACTGAAGTTCTGGAAACCCAAGAACATTAAAAAAAAGTTATCCAATTTAATTTACCAAAAGAAGCTAAAAATATGCCCGCAATCAACCTGCCTACACTAAATACGATGAGTAATGTTAGGAAATTTTGCATCATTCAAAGATGCTGAGTCCTGGTAATATGACAATATGTCTGAATAATACTGAGGGGCCTATTCAATAACACTATGTCTCTAAAGTATAATTATAGTAGTGTAGCATTTTTCTAAAAAGGTCAGACTCACCGTCAGTACTGTTATTCATAGGGACTCAAGAAAAAGACAAATAAAACAGAAAAATAATGTAAAGATAATCTATTAATATCTACAGATATCTCCCCTGCACTTACCAGGTCTTCAGACGAACTGTGTTATTACCTGCAGTTGTCATCTCCTTGCATTCCTAAGCTCACAGCATTCCCAGACCTGCTGTGTGTTTTTCCAATGATGAAAAGCATCTCATTTAACCTTTGAAATAATCCAAAGCCAGATGTAAGAGGAAAGCAACTGGATGTTTGAAAAACTGGATAATCAAGCTAATTGTATTGTTTCCTAATGAGAAGTTGAAAAAACAAGCATAGAGGTTAAAACATTACCGCAAAACACAAAACAAAGAATTAATAGCTGGGGAGCCGGCCCCATGGCTGAGTGGTTAAGTTCGTGCGCTCTGCTTCGGTGGCCCAGGGTTTTGCCGGTCCGGATCCTGGGTGCAGACATGGCATTGCTCATCAGGCCACGCTCAGGTGGTGTCCCACATAGCAGAACCAGAAGGACCTACAACTAGAATATACAACTATGTACTGGGGGGGCTTTGGGGAGAAGAAGAAGAAGAAAAAAAAGAATAGCTGGGATCAACAATAATAACAGCTAACTATTTATTTTTTTCTCCCATGGCTTTTTTTTTTTTTTTAGCGAGGAAGATTGTTGCTGAGCTAACAACTGTGCCAGTCTTCCTCTATTTTGTATATGGGATGCTGCCACAGCATGGCTTGATGAACAATGTGTGGGTCTGCGCCCAGGATCTGAACCTGCGAACTCTGGGCCGCTGAATTTAACCACTATGCTACAGACCAGCCCTTAACTTTATTTATTGAGCTTTTGTGTGTGTGTGCCAAAGTGCTTTAATTCTTACAACTCCAGGAGGTAGAGTTTTTTGTTTTTGTTGTGTTTGTTTTATTTTACAAATGGGGAAATCAAGTCACAGATAAAACCGGGCAGTGTGGAAGCCCGGATTATTGTCGTTAATTCTTCCCTCTGCCCTGTGATGCAGCACCGCAATAGTGGAGACAGAGTCTGCATCCCCGCCCTTTGACTTTGGGCTTAGCCAGTGGAATGTCTGTCAATTCCACCGGAGCTTTCAAGCTTTAAGGGCACATGTGTGGTTGGGCTTGACCTCGGGGGCTCCGGTGATTCACCATGAAAAGAATATGCCTCGAGGAGAATGAAGAAACACATGGAGCAGACCTGAAACTAATCCGCAGCCCGGAGCCAAGCCCTCCCAGGCCCAGATGAACCCAGGAAGGCTATAGCTGACCGCAGACTTGTGCATGAAAAAACAGGTGTTTGTTGCTGTACGCTCCTAAAAATTGGGAGGTTGTCACCAGCAATAACCAATTAACACTATCAGTTTCAACACAAATCCGTAGCCTGGAGTCCATGAATATCTACAGTAAGCAATGGGTTTTACTTTCCTTACGCAGTCTTCATGAATATTAATTTTTACCACCAAGCTTTTCATAAGAATTGTGCAGTTACTAGAATTCAGTAACTAGTCTTCATTGTGGTATTTATAAGCAACATGAATCAAACTGAAAAAGTTAATTTTGCATGGTTGAAGCCAGTAATAAAACAAATTGCTTATACCTATCATAATATATATACAAGTAAGAGAGGAAATTTTAATCTAGTTATACAAAAATTTTAAATCAAACGCAGGTGGCTTGCAAAGAAAACAAGAAGGAAATGACTTGCCTTAGGCAGACCTTTTCCCTTTTTACCTAGCTTCTTACTTGTAGATTAGGATTGTTGATGAAGGCTGGTAGAGAAGGGGTTAAACACAGGGCTACAACCAGTCCTAGCTGATGTCAGGGCAGTACAGAAAAGAAGGCAGCCCAAACGAGGCGAATGGAAGATGAGGAGGAGAGAAAGGAAGCAGGTTTCTATCACGCCTCTAAGATCGACCATTAACACTAGGATTTTATCCTTTGGCTACTATAGAAGTTGATTTTAATCAGGTTTAGTTATCCTAATTTCCAAAGCATTTTTCACGTTTCCATCATTTGTGGAGTCTTCTATAGTGTTTCAAAATGGATCTCATATGAAACCCCACTGTTTGTGCAGCAGTAACTAAAAACACTTTGACTCCGTAGAATTGAAATTATTTTTAGAATGCTGAAAATTCCCCTGGTGCAGTAGAGATAATGATGATCAGAATATTTTGAAAAGGAAGTGTTTGGTTGGCTTGTGTGTAAGGGAAACACACACACACACACACACACACACACACACACGCAGGGACCAGAAAGCATTCATCAAGAACCAGGAGGACACAGGTTTATTTTTTTCCCAGTATGAATCTACACAAAGAGTCTTTATTCTTGCAATGGATCTGCTAATGTCAGTGGAGTCTTTATCAAGATTTTTCAGGCCACTGATGAAAGACACAGAAATGATTAATAAATCTAGATTCATTTTATAAAGCTTTCTAAATGAGATTTAAAAAGAAAAGCTAATCTTATTCAAACTGGCAAGCATTGTTATTTAAAATAAAGCCTTTTTAAACAACTTTCTAGTGGCTTTTTTTACACTTTCTTTGAACTCTTGTTTTCATTAGCGGAAACTTTGTCACTGTGGTAATGTAGAAATAATTTTATTTCCTTTAAAGTCTCCTATACTCCTAGCTAAATATTAGCTTTGTTGAAGCCATCAAATAAAAACTTCTTTGTTAATTTGAAAAGTAAAATTCTTGCTTCATTGGGAAAAATAACTCTTTGCTAAAAAATTGTTTCTGTTTATAATAGATGGCTTTGAACTATTTTTCTAGCACAGCTGTTTCAATTGGAAATGTTGCAGCAATGAGTGAAAGAGACATGGCATGTATGAGCGTGTGTTAAAAAATATGCATATGCAAAAACATAGGTGGATTCAGCAATAGGGAAGAGAGAAGGTTCTAGTAGAGTACATCATCTGGTTTCCTACTCTTGCCTCCTAAGGTGCATGGATCAGGAAGTTAATGAAGCTTAGGGCCCCACAGCATCCCTGGCCCCTTCCCAGGCAGCGTGTTCACACGGTTGTATGCTTTTGTAAAATTTGCAGTCACGCCCACAATTAGTTACGACTACTGTCTCTTTCCACTATAACTTCCTGTCCTTGTATTGGGTGGCATTGGAGATGGCCTTGGCATTCTTGAAATCTGACTAAGGTGGAGTTGAATTAGGGGGGGTTTGGGTTTGGTAGGATGCGTTGGTATTTTATATTTCAGTTATTACTAACCATCCTGATACAGGAATGGCTTTTGGGAATACTTCTACCATCTACTGGGATTACTCCTCTGGAATCATGACATTTAGGGCCAGAGGCGAAAAATATTAATGTGTGCTGTCATGCCTGGAAGCACCAGAAGTATGGGGTAGTGGAGGAGAAACAAGTTTTGAAATACAGAAAGCCAGAAGCTAGTCTGTGGAAAACCTTCCGATTATGGGATGAGGAGAATTATAACTAGAGGATTTCATTCTCGATAACCTCAAGTCAAAATGGAAGTTTTCTCCCATCAGGAATAGACTATGATAGCTCAGTGTATACAAGTATAAACTCATTATGCAGTGAAATGATATATAGGTTTCATATGATATGTATTTTCAAATATATGAAATATATTTCCATTTGATATATATTTCACATCATTGTATAATGAATGAAATATATATGACATCAATAGAAACCTATATTTTATTTATGATATATATTTTATTTATTTATTTATGTATTTTTTCCCGAGGAAGATTAGCCCTGAGCTAACTACTGCCAGTCCTCCTCTTTTTGCTGAGGAAGCCTGGCCCTGAGCTAACATCCGTGCCCATCTTCCTCTATTTTATATGTGGGATGCCTACCACAGCATGGCATGCCAAGCTGTGCCATGTCCGCACCCGGGATCCGAACCAGCGAACCCCGGGCCGCTGAGAAGCAGAATGTGCACACTTAACCACTGCGCCACTGGGCCGGCCCCTATGATATATATTTTAAATCAACAGAAATTATACTGATATGAAGAAATGAATTATAATTGAAAGATTCTTTTAGATCGTCACAAAATCAATAATACATGAAGAAGAAGAAATAAATTTTGAATGGAAGTGATGCGTAGGCTCCTGGATTGTTTGCTAATTCACTTAGTAAAAAGATGTGAATCATATAAGCACATTTGAAGAAAATTAAATTTCTTACCAATTTGACAAATAACAATATTGACAATGATTTACATAAAAATCATAATACACCACTAAACCAGAACATCAATGACAAATTGTTTAATGAGTGTCATCAGTCCAAAGAATGTTTAAGATTAGTCACCGTGTAAAGAAACTTGAGATGCCCTGAAATCTGAGAGCTCATACATGAAAGAAATTTGAGACGTTTTCCAAACTTGACAACAGATTCTAAAAATTTACATGACATTTTTGGCAACGAATGTCATTTCCAGTTGAAAATGAATTGGGAAGCTCAAAATCAATTTCTAAATTGTCAATAATTTTTTAAAATTTAATAATCATGCTAGATAGAAGAAAGATTTTCAATTCCTGTTACAGAAAACACTACAAAATCATTGTCATTTGAAGAGCTGATCAAAGAAAATTCAGCTAGAAAATGTAGGAAAAAAATATTATAGAAGTATGTCATGGAGTTAATTAAGATACGTTATTTTTCTAGATTTCTTGATGCTTTTGGTATTTGCTAGCTTTTTTATATTTGTAATTTGTTGTCATCTTTTTTCTCATTCTAAATACATATGTGAATTTTTATACTTAATTTTGAATTTGTAATGTAGTGTTCTTTTTCCTTAAAAAGGGCCCTCAAGGGGGCCGGCCCGGCGGCATAGTGGTTAAGTTCCCACGCTCTGCTTCAGCGGCTTGGGGTTCACTGGTTCGGATCCCGGGTGTGGACCTGCACACTGTTTATCAAGCCATGCTGTGGCAGGCGTCCCACATATGAAATAGAGGAAGATGGGCACGGATGGTAGCTAAGGGCCAGTCTTCCTCAGCAAAAAGAGGAGGATTGACAGTGGATGTTAGCTCAGGGCTAATCGCCCTCAAAAAAAAAACCAAAAAGGGTCCTCAAAATCATGTGAGTTTCAGGCCCACAAAATCTGGATCCACTCCTGCCTGCCCAATGGGCACAAGTAGGCACAAGTGTACACACATTTGTGTACATGGACACACACACACACACAATCACACACACATGCTAACATCACCATTGCTACTCTCCCACATTTTTGGTGACAGGTTTTGCCGCCCACTGCAGACGTTAGACCTCTGGGATATCACCTGACCCCAAGGGAGTTCTGGCTCATTGAGCCCTCAAAACAGGACTGGAGAAAACCTAAGAAGCTATTGCCTCTCTAAAGAGACCAGTGTGAATAAAGTTGGATTTGGCCCAAAGGATCTCTAGGGAAGCCTCCTTGTTTTCAATCATGGGCACCCCAGGAGTCCTGAGCTGTTTCTGTAGCGTCTGGGGGAGTTAAGTTTGTTCAGCTCTCAAGGGCACCCTGGAGGATACAGACTCCCCAGTGGATCCTCTAACAAACTCCCCCTCCCAGCGTCTTCTGGGCTTTTGAGCCCAAGTGCCCCAATGTCCTTGAATACCTGCAGGCCCCCAGCTCTGAAACCATCTCACACTGGAGAATGAGTAGCTGCTCAGTCCCCGGGGAACATCAGTGGTGAGGAGCCTTCCACGAGTTCTCATGGGATCAGTTTAGTGGTTGCTTTGCAACAAGCTGGCACAAATTCCAGGCAATCCAAGGGCTTGCTTCTAACGTTGTCTTGTATATGAAATGTGACTCGAGGCAGTGAAATAGCTCCGTAAACACTTGCTACTTTGCAATGCACCATGCAGTACATGAGGGTCCGGAGCTACCCTAGGAAGGGGAGATGGTGAGTAGGGCAGTAAACACTCACCTCAGTGGCACAGGTGACTGAGCAAAGTCGAAGGCCCACGGGAGGCACACCACCAATGGATGCTGACCATATTTTGAAGGGACATGTGATTCCCATCTCAGCTCCCTCCCCATCAATGCCAGCCCAGTTTCAACTCTGAGTCAGCCTTGACACAAATCTTGCCCCCTTTCCTACTTTCCCCGTGAAATCCAATCAAACGTGGGTAAATTACAGTTTTGCTGAAGATTGGGGGTAACAAGAAGCCATCCAATCTACGACGCACTAAATTCCTTTGAAAACATGCTGTAGGTATGTGTTTTCCTTCCAAAGGAAGAAATGTCTTCTTCCAAACTCACCTTCTCCTGACTCCAGACCCCAGCAGCCTCAGCCCCCTTCTTCTCTGTCCCTTTTCTGAGCCCCCTGGCTCAACACTGAGGCCTGAGGGCCTCCTTCTCTCCAGGGAACTTGATAAAGTTTCTTTTCAACTTTTCAATTAAGGCAGGTCTCTCCCCACATAGGAATTCTGTTACCAGCTGCTAAAACGATAACTGTTTCTCCACATGGCTGCCTAGATAACATAGGGAAGAATGCTGCTATTGACCACCCATGTAGTGATTGATGGTGTCCTCAATGGGCAACAGATATCATTACGACTGTCTGAATGGGATTTTTACTTTCATAAATCAATTTAAAACTTAATTTTAGTGTTTTCTCCACTAAAAGAAATTTGGAAAAATTCATAAAAGTTGAAAGAAAAGAAAAATGAATCAGCATCATTCCACTACTCACATTACTCATCGTTCACATTTTTGTGAATTTCCTCCCAGATTTTATATCCACTGGACTAGGGTTTTTGTTTCTTTGTTTTTCAAAGATAGTTTTCACCACCCTGTATATACATGTCTATATACTGCTTTTTAAATGTAGATCCTGTTGGCGCCCAGGGCAGGCCACCCCAAAATATCCCACAATAGCATATTGATTATTTTGAATTAAAGCTATTTGAGAAGCAAAAAGGGCATTCTGCCCCTCTCTCTCTCTGTTTCCCCTGAAAGCAGGAAGTGAGTCTCCCCTGTGAAAGGCGCTCTCCCCACATCCTTATCACCGGAACTAAGGGACTCAGGAACCAGAAGGCTGTGTAAACAAACCTTGCTAATTTACTATCTCAAGCCTTAACTCTGCTTCAATTCCTCACTAATTACATACCTCAAACCTAAGTTTCTTTGTCCTGTCATTCCTCACAAATTTATCGTTTCTTTGCGTAGAAGATATACATACTGCCTGCTGTGTTCCCTCGCCAAGCGTCATTGCTCTATGATCTCCAATACGTAAGTATTAAACTGGACTTTTCTCCTGTTAATCTGGTCTTGTGTCAATGTTATTATTAGTCCAGCCATAAGAAAACAGGAAGGGAAAGGGGATTTTCCCCCACCCCAACAATCTTAAATATTTTCCATGTTATCACAGAGACCTCACACAGATCATTTAAATGTTTGCATAACAGACCCTCAAGTACATAGTCCGTGTTGACTTACTATATTAGTTTTCTATTGCTGTTGTAACAAATCACCACAAACTTAGCAGCTTTAAACAACACAGATTTATTATCTAACAATCTGGAGGTCTGAAGTCCAACACTGGTCTCACTGGCCTGAAATCCACAGGTCAGCAGGGCTGCGTTCCCTCCAGAAGGCTCTTGGGAAGAATGTTTCCTTGCCCTTTGCTGCTTCTAGAAGCCACTTGTGTTCCTCCGCTTGTGGCCCCTTCCCCCATCTTCAAAGTCAGCAACATTGCATCTCTCTGTGCGTTTCTTCCCCCTCTACTTTTAAGGACTCTTGTGATTACAGCAGGTCCACTCAAAATCTCCCTGAATAGCAACCTTAACTCCATCTGCAACCTTAATCTCCCTTTGCCATGTCAGGCGACATATTCTCAGATTCCAGGCATTAGGACGCAGACATCTCTGGGCAACCATTATTCTGCCCGCCATACTTATTCATTCCTTAATATTGGACTTTCAGGTTGTTTCTCATTTTTTACTATGATATAGAACATTGTAATAAATGTCATTGTTTAATTTACTTTTCCCTTATTAAGTAAACCAATCTTTTCTAGTTACAAATCTTTTTTCTTAAAGGGAGAAATTACAGAGAGCAGAGATGTTCTGAGCAGGTATACTGGATAGCTGGCATTGAAGTAGTGTGATTTAGCAAAAATAATGCTGGGATTCTAGTCCACACCCCACCAGTATTTACTAGCTGAGGAATTTTACGTGTCACATAATGCATCCGAAAAGTTTCCCTATCTGCAAAATGGGAAGGTAACATTTCTCCAGGCACTATCACAGGGTCAAATGAGATGATGTAAACTGTGGAGTCACCGTGTTATTAGCGGTCACAGTGGTGATTGATGAGGATTTTTAGGCTGGTTAATTTTAAAACGGTTTATGATGAGTATTTTTAGGCTGGTTAATTTTAAAACTACAGATGAGAAGCAGGCTCCGAGGAGTGGAATTTGCTTGTCCCTTTGTTGGGAAAGATTTACATTTCTAAGGGAAACCTCTATCTGTAAAGGTGCCTCCCTCTCTGTGCCAGGAAGAAGGGGGATGGCCTTATCTCTAGAAACTCTTAATGCCAGAGGCAAGAAACTTAAGTTGGTTACTGTCTGGCAACCTCATGTAACTGACCACCCTCCCCCCCAAATCCTCCTTTGTCTTTAGCTGAGGATAAAATTCAATTGGTGACTTCTGCCGTTTACTCAATCCGGTTTGATTCTTATCTAAAAGTTGTGGGACCGCCAAATGGCCGGACCCTACAGGCACTGATACCATTTTAACTTTTTTACATATCACTTTGTCTTGTAAAGAGATAACTCACATACCTATGCCTTAAATTTAGCCTTACTCTCCACCCAACTTTGCAGCAGAAGCGGCAGCAGAAGTGGCGGCAGCAGCAGCTCCCCCCCCATGCCAGCAGCATCTCTGACTGCCTGTGGGCCCTGTCCCCACGCAGAAGCTCTGACTGCCCATGGGTCCTGTCCCCATGCTGGCAGCAGCAGCTCCCCATGCCAGCAGCATCTCTGACTGCCCGTGGGTCCTGTCGCCATGCAGCAGCTCTGACTGCCCATGGGTCGTGTCCCCATGGTGGCAGCAGAAGCTCTGACTGCTCATGGGTCCTGTCCCCATGCTATTCTATTCTCTAAATAAAAGAGCACTACTGCCAGATCTTAAGAGTCTAAGAAATCTTTCTTTCGATTCCTCGGCTCACTGACCCCGCATCAGTGATTATCAAATTATGATAATAATCAACGTGATAACTGAAAGTGGATCAGGTAGCATGTCCCTATTATTATTTCTAATATTTCTAGTGATAATACACCTGGCACCTCAAATCATTTATCTTGTCTAGGTGGAAAAGGGAAAAATCAGAAATGTAATTTTGGAAAGAATCAGGCTGAGAAAGAACACTGTTTTTTGAAATTTTCATTATTATTTCAAACAATGCTTCGCCCGCTCCCTTACTCCCTGTAGTCATCCTGGCCTCCGTGCAGCTCTGACATTGCACCAGGCAGGCTTGTTCTCTACGGCCTTCACACTTGCTACTTCATCTTCCAGAAATGCTTTCCTCCCGACATCCACTTGGTCCCTTCTCCTCCTTCAGTTCTTTGCTCAAACATCTCTGCAAACATCACCTCCGTGGACCACCCTCAAGAAAATGGCACCACCACCACCACCCTGGCATTTCTTACCCTCTTCCCTTCTTTCATTTTTTTCTATATCCCCACTAGAATGTAAGTTTCATGAGGGCATGGATTTGCCTATTTCATTTCCCGCACTAGAATGATGTTTAGTATATATTACGGACTTAATAATTTTGCTAAATGATTGAACTAATTTTAATGCAGTCCAAGCATTTTATCCATTAGATTGTGAAAAAGAACTTACCAAAGGGCTCTTTAGTAGTACTTTTCCCCATTAAGGCATACTCTTCACACTATGATTTGGACAACAGGCCCGGGAGGGAGGGGACGGCGGCTGAGGGTGGAAGCAAGTATACAAAAGGGGGTACACATTTATGAAGTCTATATTGAACAAACAGATGTCTAAGACGACTGTTTCCTTTACTCTGATTTTAAAAAGTGAAGGGTAAACAGAGAGCCATGTTGTGTAGTATACAGTGGTTGGGTTCGGAGAAAGAGCCAAGAAAGGAGGTATAAATGAAGACCTTTGCAGAAAGATTAATCGGGGTGGATGCGTCCCTCAGGCTTGCAAAGTTGTCCTTGGGGCCTTTGATTTGGAGCTATTGTCATCAATAAGTACACCTTGGTTTAATGTTCAAAAGCAGAAATAGAAAGAAATTGGTATTTGGTCTGTTAGTTCAGTGGAAATCAGTTGAGATGGAGAACTGACTGAACCTTGGCACGCTCTTCACACATCCGCAGCAGGAAAAGCCTGTGTTGGAGATCAAGACCATGCCGAGTACATTAACTTTATTTATCCTTATGAACTTTGCGTGAACTAGTTTCAATTGTCCTTTACACATAAGCAATACAGACTCACCACCGCCCTACTCTGCTCGGACATGCTGTTATTTCACACTCATGCATTTGTAGCTCTTGTCTAATTTTATTCCCCCTGCTCAGAAAAATAGAACAGCTGCTAGTCTTAGCTTCCTGGCCATTCTCTCAGCCTCCCCTTCCTTCCTGTCCTTCTACTCCAGGCCTATGTTATTTCTCTTAAAGCAAGTTTTCCAAACATCAAGATAGATAAAGATCTGAGGACCATAACTCTTGTATATTCCTTAAGGACAACTTTTTTTTGTCTTGGATCCTGTATCCCTAACAATGAAACTGTGCCAAGAATCTATTTCCAAAGTAAAGCCAAGATATATCCCTGTGCGACTAGCAGCAGATAAACAGCTTTCAGTTTAATCCTAACAAGAATGAGCCAATGGACACCGATCCTTGATTTAGTATTTCACTAACGTAATCCCTTTCCCAGGTGGTGATACTCTTCTGTGACTTATTTGTGTGAGTGTGTGCGTGTGCATGTGAGTGTGTCTCTGTGTGTGTGTAGATATATTTATTCTTCTGGGACATGAAGCTTTAGTTCTGGTGATCTCAAAAGACTTTTGGAGTGTGAATGTTCAAGTGAAAGAAATCATATATCATGCTTATCTTTGGTGAGAGCACGTGTGCACTGGATGATTTTCACCTACAAAGATCATCTTTGACCAAAATGGTAAGACAACTGCCAGGAAAATGTGGGGGGAATTTATTCCAGCCATTTTTAACCCAGGCCTATTTCTCTGTGCTCCGATCTTGCAAACCAACTCAGTAATGGCCAAGCCTCAGTCCTGGGTTAAGAGGAGTGTAGACACCAAGGGTCAACTTGAGTTCAATGCCAGTTCTGGACATCCAGTTTGGGCTTGGGTTAATCAGTGATAGGGAGAAGTTGACCAGTTCCAAGAGAGCTCTAGAATTAAATACGAATTTGTATGTTGGGCAGTTTACGTGGAGACCAGAACATGGAACTGGAAATCAGGACCACAAGTGTCCAGTCTAAAGGTTCTAGATGTGAGACTCCTTGGGCAGATCCAAACCAAGATTGGTGGGACCAGGGACAATCCATGGGATAGCCAGCTAATATTTCAGTTTGAGGATAGAATTTAAAAGACTCACAACTCCAGATATTTGGAAAATGGGTTTGATTCCTCTCTGAAAGATAAAATTTGCTCGAAGGGAGGATGAATGAAAGTGAATGGTTCAAAGAAATACCAAGAATTCACCAGCAAAGGGGACTTCCAGAAATGAGAGCCATAAATTACTGATGAATTGCTGGAAATATTAGAAAGTTTATTTTATGTTGACAACCAAGGAAACAACATTTCTGAATTCAGGGCCTACATCTCTCCCTAGGTTCCTGGTATGTGGGTAAGTCCCTGGTATGTGGGTAAGTCTGTGTGGTGGAAAAGGGGAGGTTTGGGCAGCGAAAGATTCACAGGAAGTAAAAGTTGTCCACTCAAATTCTGAGAGGAAGAACTGAGTTGGGCATCTTTCCAGTTAGTGTGGGCCACAGAGAGACCCAGGAATCCTGAAAGCTCCGAAGAATAAGATGCAATAAAAAATGAACATAAAGTCGATGAAGAATTACCCTTCTCTTCTCCAGTTAGCCTGACTCCTGTTGGCTTCTCATTAAGAAGCAGCAAATCTTAGTTATTAGCGTTTTCAAGAAGATGAACATTTTTTTCATTAAATTCTTTTATGTTACCCAAAAGTTCCTAGGAAAGAAAAATGATATACATTCATGGGCTTTATATTAAAGATTTCAGAAAGTCCAGTAAAAATATTTTCAGATCTCAGAACTTCCGATAATATTCCAGTTTTATCTCAGACCTGCAGGCCTATAACTTTTATGTACAGAAAAGGTTATAAGAGTTGCTTAATGACTGGCAATTTTTAAGAAACTGCATTCGCTCAGCTTCTTTTATTGTAAGGAAACAGGTTGAATTTACTGTGAGACTGTGCATGCAATGGTGCTAGAATGGAAACACTGTCAGGAGAGAAAAGCTCTAGGAATGTCCCCAGATCTTCACAGGGACAAGCCCATCAGTGGTAGAAATTGCTAGCGAAAAGAATCCTTGTTGATCCATATGGTTGGCCCAATCCTAGGGCTTCAGACATCTTGTTGGCACAGATACCATTTGCCACAATTAGCATGGGTGCTGTTGACTGGGTTTCCTCCAGCTGGCCCTTTTGGCACCCAAAATCAGGGGCTTCCTCCAACAGCTCAAACTCGTCCAGTTTCATTCCTGGATGGGAGGACCCTGAGACAAAGGAAGGTTTGGGTTTTTGTCATATTCCCCCCTCACTCCTTCCCCATGGCGTGGCTGTCATTTGCGGAAACTGGAAGAGACAAAGCTGCAGGCCTTGTCTCAAAATGAATTTAAAATTGTGGCCCCAAACCCACAAAGGACCTCAATAAAAATAATTTTAAAAACAAACTAAAAACATTCCAGTGAATTCTTACTCATATCCTGCTGCATGTGCCCCCAGTAAGCCGGGGCTCACGTCCCATCTCTTCCTGCAGATGTCTGTCTGTCGTTCCGTTTTGGATTGTTGTTTGCCCTGTGACCTCAGCCGTCTGACGGATTCAGGAAAAGTTTGAACTTACAGCTTGCCCGGCTTTTTGATATTGTAAGGGTGAGAGCTACACTCTTTCTAACCCTGTAGCTCTCCAAGAAGATCCTGGAGGTCCCCTCTATGGAACCTAACAAAACGTAATTGTTAGCTATGGGTCTCTGTCTCTAGACTGCCAAATTCTGGAGGGCAGGAGTGGTGGCTCCTCCTCTGGGTCCCCAGGTCTGGCATGGTGCCAGGCACAGGAGGTGCTCAGTGAAAACACTGCTACTTTCTGCTGCATTTTCATTTTAAGGACTCCTCTTCTCCCTGGACTTCTGGGGGCCAGCAGCGGCAGCAGCACCTGGGAGTTGGTTAGAAATACACATTTTCTGCCCCACCCCATCTACTGAACCCGAAATTCTGGGGGTGGGAAGGCACAATCTGTTTTAACAAGCCCTCCAGGTGGTCTACTTGAGAACCACCTGCCCTAGAGAAACAGGAGATCTGGGCCCTTCGTGACAATCGCTGTGGCTTTTGCTGAGCAGTAAAGAAGCCAGGGAAGTGAGGAGCCTGCCCCAAGTGAGGTTTCCGGTGGGCTGCCGTCCTGATCGCCCCCGGCCTCCATCTCAGCCTTTCTCAGCTGCTGGGTACTTGCCCATTTGGTTTCCCAAACCTGGAGTCAATAACCTCAATCTTCCCTCCTGCCACTTTAAGCAGAAAATCAGCACCAAGTAAACTGCAGAAAAAAATGGCCGGACCTTAAAAAGCTAACCCGGTGGCTGCAGGTTGGAACCACCTGGGGAGCTCGCAAAAAAAAACTTCAGACCAATTAAATCAGAATCTCCTGAGGAGGGGGAGGGGGAGGAGGGTTAGTTGTTGTTGTGGTGGGTTTTTTTTTTTTTTTCTTTAAGTTCCTCAGGTAATCCCATGAGCCGACAGCCTAGCAGAGAATCAACCCTCTGGCCTTGGCCTGCTAGAGAGCCTGCCTGAATTTTCTTTATAAAATAAACAACCCCAATATTGATTTTTGGACAAGGCATGTCTCCTCTCTGAGCATCCACCACGTCAAACCATGGGTGCCCTTGCCATGGGATGATGAAGGCAGAGCTGGGTGGGCGTGTCAGTTCTGTGCACACAGACAAGGAGCAGCCTGCTGTCTAATGTCCAGTCCTGGGTGCACCAGGCAACAGTCTGTGACACCCCTTAGCAGAGAGGGTCCCCCAACAGTTTGTCTTTGTGTTTCAGGAGCAAAGAAAATACATGCACTCTATAACCGCTTATTACCCTGGATTCCCTGTCACAGAGGTGGAGAGAAGATTCTGACAAGTAAGGCGTTTACTGGAGAATGAGTTTTCACTTTTAATAAACGTCCAGCATTTTGCCTTGGCAAGCCAGCCAGCTGGAAAGCAGGTGAACTGGGTCATTGTTTCTGCTAAGCTTTTCAGTGCAAAAGCAGCTCTCGGGTCAAAGAGCAGACTTGCAAAGCTTTGCAGAAGCTGTGATCCATTAGCAAGTCCTCCAGCGCCCTCCCCCTGACAGTGCCCAGTGGGTGCACGTAAGCAGAAACGTGTGACCAGGGTCAGGACTGAAGCAGCTTGGGAGCTGAGACCACTAAGCACTCTGTGCCTCTCCTGTAACAGCCTCTGTGCTCTGCCCTGCTCCAGCTCACCACTAAACCCACCCCCCACCCCCCACCTCTGTAGCTGGCAGGACTACAGCCTTATCTCCCACAGTGCCCTGTAGCTCCATCATCTGTGCATCCTCATCTCCCACCATCATCTGCTCCTATGCAGCTTGATCACCCAGGGCCCCAGCCAGATCCATCATCTGGTCCCACCACACCTCTGCAGTCTTACCTCCCATGGCCTCATGTAGCTCTATTATCTGGTCTTAAAAGGTACTTTCCACCTCCACCTCCCATAGACTCCCTCCTCACCGTGGCTTCCTCTGGGTACTTCCTCTAATAATCACAGGAAGAATTAATTGCACTCTTGTTGGTTCCAATAGCGCTTTACACATATACCTGACCTAGAACTTTTCTCGTTTTATCGTAATTGTTTACAATCTCTTCCCCCTCAATAGACTATATTTTCTTTGCAATCTACTTCTTACTCTTCAAAAAAATAGAGATTCAGAGCCTCAAGGTATCTGACAACAGTAAATGCCTAATTAATATTTATTGGCTTCATTTAGATACGTTTAAATGGTCTTGGTTGATCCTTTGGAGCTGGAAGGAGAAAGGCTGTCATCTCAAGGTGGAGGATGACTAAGGAGTGCCCAGGAAGCCAGCAGAGGTGGAAAGAGGCGGAAAGAGGCCATCACACCGAATGGTGTGGTCCGCAAAGGCGGAGGGATATTGAGTGAAGATGGCCGAGGCTATCCAATGAGAATAGAATGCAAGGCAGAAATGCAAGCCACACACGGAATTTTACATTTCTAGTGGCCACATTAAAAAAAAAAGGTAAAATGAAGCTGGTGAGGCAGATTTTAATAATACTTTTTATTTAACCCAATCTATGCAAAATATTGTCTCTTCAGCATATACTCAGTATAAAAATTATTGAGGTATTTGATATTCTATTTCCTTATTTAGTTATTTTGTATGACGTCTTTGGAATTTGGTATGAGTTTTACATTTACTGCACATCTCAAATCAGACTGGCCACATTTCAAGCACTGAATAGCCACATGTGGTTCGTGGCTGCCATATTGGAAGGCACAGTCTAGAAGCTGAGGTAGTGCCCTGGAAGCAGACGGTCAACCCCTTCTTTCAGCCCTCAGAGCAGAGTGAGAGGAAGCCTGGTGTCCCCGGAAAGGCTTATGAGAGGGAGGGGCATGTCAGCGGAAAGATGGCCACTAATAAGGAGCTGGTGGCGGGTGGGTCAGGGCAGAGGTGCCTCAGAAATGGAAGGGGCAGAGCAGTGATGCCACAGGTTGGAGACAAATGCAAAAAAACAAGCTATTCTGACCCACTTGATGCCGGTTTTCTACCACTCACTGTCATTACCTCTGTTAAGAGTCAGAACTTTTCAGGCATTGCAGATAAAGGAACACACCAGCACTTTATGAGGGGCCATTAATCTTAGCCTCAGGGCAGGGCCAAAGGGAAAAACAGACAAGTTCTTCCTCCTCGATAAATACCCCCTTTACAAATCCAATTAGTAGCAGTAAGTGAAGGTCTTCCTGTGATAGAACGAGTAATTTGAGCGTCAGAAGCGGCTCCAAAGCCAGGGGAGGTAAGGCAGACCCTGAAGCTTTTATGTGGAGCCAGAGTGTTCAGCTCTTTGAAATGGAATTTTCTGGAAAATGCAAGAGAAAACCCTGAGCTAATACCTGCAAAAGGAAGCAGCAGTTTTTCAGAGAGATTTTTCTCAAATAATCTATTGCAAAATAACCAGAATTAAAGCCATTTAAGGAAACCACTGTACATTTAGGTTTTTTATAGTCTTCTCTGGGTTTCTTTCCTGACAAATAGCAATGGTATGTGGGAGGAAGGGGAGCCGGAGAAAGCCAGGAGAACGCAGACTGTTTAGCCTGTCACTGGCTCAGAAAGCCATGAGTGTCTGGTGAACACATCTCTGATCTGGGGGCTGCCCACAGGGCTGGGGGACCCTTGATCAGGAAACTTTCTTCAGATGAAAGGGTAGAAAGATATTTTGTTTGGGCCTGCAGAACCGTAATAGTAAAACCCTTGACCTGCTCAACTCCTCAGCTCTGCTTTCTAGATTCATTTTGGGATAGATAAACTCTGAGACTAAAGGAAAACAAAATATATACAAATTGACCATTTAGGTTGGTTTTTTTTGAGAAAATTCATCCAACAATCACAATGGCACTGCTCCAGGCCCTGGATAATCTTTTTGCATTCCTGTTAATAACTGCAAAACAGCTTTGAAAGAGTTATCAAAATATGGGATGCCTTTGGGCATTTTTAGCAAAGGAGACTTTTTAAAAATAAGAGTTTCATTTAATTTATGTTCTCACTCATTTACCTTAATAGTTCAAATCAAAACAAAATGCAAAAATTCCCATAAATATTGAGATCTGAATGATTTAGATCAACACTATCAGTCTATACCTCCCCAGTAGCTATTTTCTTGAAAAACTCAACACTTCGGAGCCAGATGAATATGAAATAGCACATAGAATAGTGGATCACGGTGCAAACAGCAGCCGAAACGCCAATACTACAATGGAGAGACAAATATGCCTTATAATATCTTCAAAACATTAAATGCCTTTTAAGTTATAAAAAGCCACATAGACACATGCTAGGTAATTAAAAACACACAGTTAATGACAAGGAATTCTGTTAAATAAGAGGCCAGAAAACAAGCAGACCGACTGACCTAGCAGGATTAATGACTGCTTTTTAAATAAAACCATGAAAAGGTCTTGCCCCTGTTTTGAGTGGGGAAAACAAAAGACTCCTTTGTATCAAATAGCCAGCGTCAGAGCTATACCCAGGGCCCCAGCTGTTCAAATATCTTAATGCCAACAAATTTCACAGGCAAGTAGGCTCCCCTTCACGGAGGCTAACGTTTCTCCTGGGTTTGATATTAGAACTCGCTGGGTGTGTCTGGGCTTTTCCAGGTTGTTATGAAATAATTGCTGCTCCAACATGTGTCTTTGAGGCTGACACTTAGACTCGAGTTGGTATGCTTTATTACTCCTTTCTCATTTTGGAAGAGCCAGTTACCTTTCCTCCTTTGCACTCTGGGAAATGGTGGCCCAGTCACGTGGACACCCCCTGCACTCCAGGGCTGCTTTCATTATGTGCCAGCTTCTGTTGTAAACCCCAACGCCTTCCACCAGTGCTTTCCTAGGCAAGTTGGCGGTCACAAATGTTATTTACATGTTCAGATGCCTCTTTTTTTTTGGTGAGGAAGATTGGCCCTGAGCTAACATCTGTTGCCAATCTTCCTCTTTTTGCTTGAGGAAAATTGTTGCTGAGCTAACATCTGTGCCAATCTGCCTTTACTTTTGTATGTGGGAGGCCACCACAGCGTGGCTTGACAAACTGTGTAGGTCTGCACCCGGGATCCGAACCCGTGGACCCTGGGCCATGGAAGCAGAGCACACAAACTCAATCACTATGCCACCGGGCCGGCTCCCACATTCCTCTTTTAATTAACATTATGGAAAAGCTTTTCCAGGGCTCTGATTCCTGAAAGGAAGTTAATAGTATAGGTTGAAAAGAATAACTCTGTAAGAGGGGATCTATGAAGGGATTAGAGCAGCTGTGCTAATAAACCTGAATTTTCTTCATTCCCACATCTGCCATGAGTGGCTCCTATGCTGACTTTTCTAGACTCTTTTCAAAGTATGATTTCAAAAAAGTTAAAAACATGGCTCATGGCCAAGATTTTATCCAATCCATTAATGATGGGACCAATGAGACGATAAAGGGGCATTGGAGTAACCGCATATTTATAGGCATTAAAGAAGAAGATGTTCAAATGAGATTGCTAGGTTGGATATGAAACTGCTCAATGTCCTACAGGGCAATAAAACTGTAACCTTTGGAGTTATCTTTTCTACCCACGTCAGAAATGATTTGCATCTGTAAATCTATCTAGGTAATCTAGGTAAAATATATATGTTAACACATAACTACACATATCTGGGATCCTATTTAATAAATAGTAAACAGCAAGTCAAACAAAGGTACCTTCCTATAGCCAGTTGTGTAGTCCTGGGTGGGCTTGTTAGACAGTGCACTGTTATGACATTGAAAGGAGATCTTGAACTCTCCTGGCCTTATTCCGAGATTTGGGTCATTTTTTTTTCTAATGCTTTATTTATTATTCCTTTCCTACTCTATTTTGATCCATAATCAAGATGGTAGGAAGAATATGTTAGCAAACAGACATCACAATGTGAAAGTTTTCAATACACACCAGAAATGTGAAGAATTTAGGTGCATTTTGGGAGTGAGGGTAGGTGGCCTTGGGGAAGGAGGCTGAGGCAAAACCGAACAACAAAAGTAAGTGGCTTTTTAAAAAATTCACTATAACTCTAGACTAATGTGCCCTAAAAGAAACTAATAAACTGGTTTGAAAGCAGCTTATTAACGGCATTTTTGACTTTAAATAACACACTTTGCTAATGCGGAACGCACACACTTTTTCACAGAAAAGAGCCTCTTAGGTTATCCCATGTTAATTATGCAATGCTGTAAATGTTAATTTTCAGTGGGCCCAGGGATCAATTGGCAGGAAATAGAACAATAGAAACCGAAGTGAAAAGGTGAGGTTTGGAGCCAAGCCTGTGGGTTGGGCTGGGGAGTGGGCAGAGCTGCTGGGAAGAAAGAAGAGTGAGCCAGAGGTTGTGACCTCCTAGAAAAGAATGTGATCTTGAACAGTCAGAAGTGAAGCTGAAGGAAGGTCTCTGGAAGCGGAGGAGCCCCTGGAGTGGAGACAGGGGACACGAGGAGCAGCTAGTTCTGGAAGAGGAGAGCTGTCTAGAGCACCAGGGCAGCCTGGATACCAAGCTACGTTTTAAATACTGGTAGGAAAAGTGCCTAAAAAGCAGTGACATAACCAAGTGGCCCTGGGGGTGGGAGCAGTCCACCCTCACCTAGGAGAAGGACTCTTATCAATGAAATTATTTAGAATTGCTGGCGCACGGTGATAGTGAAAAGCAGACCTAGTTTCATTATTGTGTGGAAGTAAATGAAGACCACCCAAAAGAGGACAAACAGAGGCTCCTTATTCAGAGCAAGGGACTCAGCCACCGTCACTTCCCTTGGCAGAGACTCAGACAGGCAGCGGGGTGGGAAAGCTTCATAGTGGACAGAAAAGAGGGCTCCGGGGGTGCCCTGACTGGAGGTTGTTGACATGGGGAAGCTGGAGGCGGGCTAATTAGAAGTGCAGAATCTTATGTGATTGGTTTGGGGAGCATATTTGGCTTTCTCTGGTTGGTTCTGAGTTGGAAGTTGGGGCAAAAAATAGGGAAACTGGCAGTCATTGACCAAGACGTTCTGAGCCGATGGCTGTAGAGGTTATGGTTTGGCTTCGTAAGCTGGTTCCTGCAGAGGTTATGAGTCAGTTCTTTTGTCACATATGGTCTTGCCATTGTCCACTTGTATATTCAGTCTCTCAGTTGTTTCTGAACATTCTGCTTGCATCCCGTTATTGCCTGCATCCTTGCAGATGACTCTGTTGGTGTGCCAGGGCTGTAAGGAGATCCAGCTGCAGTTGTACAGAATGTGGATAGACGTAAAAAAGGGAAATCCGACTTACCTGGTAGCCACGGGCAGGACACACTAGCTATGAAGAGACTCAGCTCTGGAACCATATCAACCTGGGTTATGCTCACGCATAGACTGGGCCAGGATACTCCCGGCTTGATCCTATCGTCTCTTGTACTCTCAACTTATAAGTCCCAGTAATTCCCAAACTTGTCTGTGCATTACTATCACAACCATGATGAATCTTATGAGAATCTTCGAGCATGGACCTAGGGATCAGGAGTTATTTTAAACTGCCCAGATGATTGCACGTGCACGAAGTTTGAGAATGAATGCTCCCACCTTCGCTACTCAAAGTGTGGTCCCCCAACCACTAGTAACATGTGCATTGTATAGCAGCTTATTAGAACTGAAGATTCCTGGGCTGTACCCTTGTCTACCGAATCAGAATCTGCAGTTTATCAATTTTCTACAAGTCATTTAATTTTATAAAGTTTTGGGTCTAATCAAGTAGACAATAAGTCAAACAAAGTTACCTACATTAGCTGCCCCTTAGGTGGGCCTGTAGATAATGTTCTAGTATGGCATTGAAAGGGCACACTGTAATCTTTCTGTGTTCCATGTTTTGGAAATTTTTTCTTAACAAAAGCAAATTCAATGGTGAATATTTTTTAACATAACAACAGCAATCACACGGCTAATATTTACTGCTGGCTCCTTTCCACACACTCTGCTCAGCACTTTACATCCTTTATTTCATCTTCTCCTTGATGCAGTGCTAAGGGATGGGTGGATAATGGGTCTGTCCATTGTTGGACAAGAAGAGTAAGGTACGCATAAAATGAGCAGGTTCCCCAAGGTCACGTATCCAGTAAAAGGTGTAGACAAAACTTGAACTTGTGGTTTCTGACTCCAAAAGCCTTTGTAGCTCACAAAGATGGTTTCTAAAATGTCTTTGTATCCATAATAGTGCCTTGAATATTGTATATGTTCGATATGTGCTTCTGGTGAATTAACTGAAAATTCAACTAATACAAGCAAAAAAGGAAGTAATAAATAATGTTGGAAAGTCTTTCCTTTGTGCTTCTGTACAATTTCTCCGTCCATCTAGATTCTTCTCTTTGCTCAGACTCCTCTTCTCCTCCTTGGGTACAGGTGCATGAAATCACACAATGATTGCATCACCCCAAGCTACTGTACGATTTAGGACCAAGTACGGACATACATCTTCATTCTTTATCACACAGTACTCGCAATGGAAATGTACTGGCCCTCGTCACGAGGGCTCATTTTAAAATTCCATCATCTATTTCATCTAGATATCTAAACAAATTCCATGGACAACAGTCATTTCCCTAGATCAGTTGAGGAAGTGAGTGAGCATTAACTTAAAAATTTATTTTTTACAGATGGAAGACCAGATAGGCTGAACAAGCCCAAGGTCACAGAGCAAATCCTTGGAAGAATGCGGACGACACAGCCAACTTTTTCACTGAAACTATTAACTATTGGACAATCCCTCCCAAAATTGCTTTCTTCCATTTTGATGTCTCTTTTCTTAAGGAGAAGTGATACCAGAAAGACAGCTGATTATAAATGAGAGAGAGAAAATACTTCAGAAAAAAAAAAGTCTCAAACCTATCTGGCAGTGACCATTTTCTTGATTTAAGCAGAGAATGATTTTTGTGTTTCCACATGAGTGACCACATTCAGCAAGATGTAATTGCCAAACACCTGGCGTGTGTCACATACTCTTAACTAAAAACAAAGCCGTGGGAATCCAGAACCCATGTATGATGATGAGCTGGAGTAGAGCTGAAGTTAGTAATCAAAACGATTCTGTCTAGATGTCCATTTCCAAAAACCGTGCACTTAGAGGTCTCTTTCCGCTTAAGTAGCTTGAGTGTATGCAGGTGTTCTGCACGCCCTGCATTGCCATTGTTGTCAAATTCAATCTTATCTTCAGGAGCACCTTAGTAATGAGCCAAATGAACAATCTGATCGTTCCATTTCATGGCGCACATCGCAGGAACACCTGGGTTATGCCCCAGTAGACAGCTTAGACATAGGACAGAGGCAAGGCAATGTGCGAGCATGGTGCTAGCCCCACTCGTCCTTTATCAAGAATCACAGGGCTTGTCTGCATTTGGACAAAGCCTTGATACACACTCATGAGCAGGAAGAAGGGAAGCTAAAGAGTGAAGAGGATAAAGAAGTGAGAGGCACAACAGTGTCGGAAGCTTCTCAATCAGAGTCTGCAATCTCTGTCCAACTACTCAACCCCGCTGGTGTCTGGTAAAAGCAGCCACAGATAATACATGAGTAAATGGGTGTGGCTGGGCTCCAATACAACTTCAGTTACAAAAAGAGATACTGGCTAGATTTGGCCTGCAGGCTCTAATCTGCCTAACACTGAATTGGAGGAATAAGTGTCCAAATCTTCACCTTGAGCTTGGACTTTAGAACTGCAGATGTCATGATCTGAACTGGGAGCTTACCTTCTCAACACACCACAGAAAGTGGGTACTTTCAAAATCTATTTTTACAGTTAGGCAGATTTGCACAAACTGAAAACATCTATGTAACTAGCGTTCAGATTACAAAATAAAAAAAAGAGCATTACCAGCCCCCAGAAGCTCCACATTGTGTCTGTGAGACACAGCCCTGTTGCTATGTGTAGCTGCAGCTCATTCAACTCTATCACTGTATATGGTGCTCCATTGTGTGGCAATGGCACTTGCGTAGCTCCACGAGACAGCCCCACAGCAGTTCTTGGCCTGGCCCCATAGCTCTCTCGGGTTGGGGTCCCAAGCCTGAGGCTCTGCCAGGAGCCCCATCATTTGAAATCTAGGTGGAGGGAGCCATGCCCCCCGGGCCCATGCACTCTGTGCACTGGCAGAAACTGCAACCTGTGGACGCCACCAAAGTCCACTGCCTTCTCCTTCCAGAGGGGCGGCCACTACGGCCTTCACTGCACTGGGGCCTGCAAGAACCGCACCTGGGGCGGCCAGGGAGCTTGGTGCCAGAATGGGGGCAGCAGACCTTGTGATGTGAGGTGGTGCCAGGCGTGAGTGCCCAGGTGCTAGGAGCACAGGCAGGGGCCCCCTCTTTGAAACTTCTCTGCTCCGCTCCACCCCTTGCACTCTGGGCCTGTTCCGGGAGTGGCAGCCCTGATGGTCTCTGAATTGCCTGAGGGGCCATTCTTGCCTTGTCTTGGAGAAGAGCTCCTACCTTGAGTTGAGTTGGCTGACACATACTATTCTCCTTATCTAGGTCACCTGGCCACATTCTTGGCATCCTCATTTTTTGCAATATGGATAAACTGAAAATTTTCCAAATCTTTAAGTTCTGCTTCTTTTTTGCTGAACAATTCTGTCTTTAAGTCATTTCTCTCTTGCATTTTACTATAAGCAGTCCAGAGGAGCCAAGCGATGCCTTCAACACTTTGTTTAGAAATCTCTTCAGCCATGTATCCAATTTCATCGCTTGCAAGTTCACCTTCCACAAAACACTAGAACATGAACACAATCAGCCACTTCATAACAGGATCAGCTCTCCTCCAGTTTCCAATAACATGCTCCTTATTTCCTTCTGAGTCTTCATCAGAATGACCTCTAGCATCCACATTTCCACCAGCATTCAGTCCAGGATTACTCAGGTATTCTCTAAGAAGACCAAGGCTTTCTCTACAGCACTCCTCTTTTCCTTTTGAGCTCTCATTGACTTTAACAGTCCATTCACGGCAATCCAGGCTTTTTCCAGCACGCAGCTCAAAACTCTTCCAGCCTCTACCCATGACCCAGTTCCAAAGCTGCTTCCGCATTTTTGGGTATTTATTACAGTAGCAACCTTACTTCTTGGTACCAATTTCTGTCTTAGTTCAGGCTGCCATAACAGAATACCATAGACTGGGTGGCTTATATACAACAGAAGTTTATTTCTCACAGTCCTGGAGGCTGGAAAGTCCAAGATCAAGGCACCAGCAGGTTTGGTGTCTGGTGAGGAGGGCTGGCTTCCTGGTTCGTAGACAGCTGTCTTCTCTCTCAGTCCTCACATGGCAGAAGGGGTGAGGGAGCTCTCTAGAGTCTCTCTTATAAGAGCATTAACCCCATTCCTGAGGGCTCCACCCTCATGACCTATTTACCTCTCAAAGACCCCACCACCCAATACTGTCACACCGGGGATTAGGCTTCAACATGTGAACTTCGGGGGGACACAAATAGTCAGTGTATTGCAATATGATTATTGGCCGTTTGGATATTCTTTTTTTGTGACGTGTCTCTTCAAGTCTTTTGCTCATTGTTTTATTGTGTTGTTTCTTTCTTACTGATTTAAGGAGGGTTTTGCTCCCTGAATTCTAGCTGTATTGCTGTGTAAAATGTTACTTAAAACTTAATAGCTTAAAACAACAATGAACATTTATTATCTCACATTTTCTCTGGGTCAGGAATTTGGGAACAGTTGACTGGGCTGGTTCTGGTTCAAGATCTCTCAGGAGGTTGCAGTCTGATGTCAGCAGGAGCTGTAAGCATCTAGACTTGACTGGGGCTGGAGGATCCACTTCCAAGATGGTGTACTCACACGGCTTGTAAGTTGGTGCTGGCTGTTGGAAGGAGGCCTCAATTCTTTTCCCACATGGTCCTCTTCACAAGACTGCTTGAGCCTCCTCCTGACATGGTGGTTGGCTTCCCTGAGGGTGAGCAATCTAAGAGAGCAAAGTGGAAGGCACAATGCCCTTCGTGTGCTAGCCTGGGAAATCACTTACCCTCACCTCCATCGTATTCCATTGGTCACCCAGTCTCGCCCTGATGCAGTGTGGGAGGGGACTCACTACACACGAGCGTGAATACCAGGAGAGGAGAATCACTGGGGGCCATCTCGGAGGCTGGCTACCATGCAAGTCCTTTGTTATATTGAGTCATTTGTGGAGAAGGAAAAAAAGGGAAAGCTTGAGGAAGAGATCCTCTGGCATATGCCTTCAATCATGCGAAAATGCATTCTCTTCTCCTCTGACTACTTAGCCCTTCCTGAAGACTCAGTTGAAGTCCCCAGTGTATCGATCTCTCTGTGGCTGCATGTTTATGTGCTTAGACCTGTAGGGGGATGTGAGACACTGCCTGCCAACTGATACGGTTTTCAGCATCCTCAGAGGTTGCTGGTCTCCAGCAATATTCTCTTCTACTAAGTCAGTCATGTGTGAAATCCTGCCTTAGTGCTTTTTTAATTAAGATTTTAATCCTCTCTTGAAGCAGCATCCTTGGTAGGGAGTAATGTTATGATTGCAGTGAGTCATTTAGTTCTTAGTTGTTAAAGGGTCATCCAAGAGACAGTTGTCAGGGAGAGGCACCAGGCACCTGAGCTGATAAGGAGATGAGGAATTTCTCAGCAAGATAAGGGGAACCTGGCAACAAAGCTGGGACTAGGGAGAGGGAGGAGAGGTGCCTCAGGAGCAAAATTTAAGGAAGCACTGGCTCTCAGAGTCATGCTAGTACAGGGTCTGCACCTGAGAGTGAGTGCCTCCTTAAATTTTGTGCCCTGGGTGCCTTACTTGCCTCACCCTAGTTCTGATCCTTGCTGGAAGCTCCAAGTGGCACACAGTGCTGTGTCGGTTTTACCTAGACCTGGCCCATGTACACACAATAATGTTAACAATCTCAGCAACGACAACTTTAGGTCAAATGACACGCTATTGCCATTTTTTCAGCAAGTTCATATGGTTCGACAATATGATTTACTGAGTTTCAGGCACTTTGCTCACATAGTTATTAATCCTTACAACCACCTCTGTAAAATAGGCATCATTCCTATTTTACAGCTAAGGAAAGTGAGGCTCATCAAAGCTATAAAACTCGCACAAGTTCATACAACTGGGAAGAGGCAGTGCCAGGATTCCAAAGTAGGTTGGCCTGGGTCACAGCCTTAGCTCATTCTCTCTCACCATGCTGGATATTTCTACAGGAAGTTAGAAATTGACAGCCATGGGTGTGGTGTAACTGAGGCCACCTGAGCAGGGCTTTATTATATTAGCCATGCTCTGCAGTGCCCCACGTTATGCAAACACATTAGTGCCGTCTCTTAAGTGAAGCATAGACGCTTCAGTTTCTGCAGAAGCCGGCATGGGCAGAGGGAGCTGATAAGCAGTTCATGAATGACTAACTGCAGCTGAGAGAGATCTTATAGGTGGCGCAGGGTGGATCCACAGCTACAGAGAGCTGCAAAACCTTGCACGAGGAAATTCTGTTTCAAGGCCAGTGAGGCAGTCTAGTCTTTGTCCATTTTCTAGAAAAAGGAAGGATGAGTTTTGTTTTTATCTTTTTTGTAGATGAGAAAGTGCTTTTGTTGATAAACAAGGCCATTGTGATATTCTGTTTTGAGCCCTGAGAGTCACTACAAGTTTTAGCCTGCAAGAAAAGAAAAAATGCCATTTTTCAGTGGAATCATTATTCTTTGCTTTTTAGAATGAAGCACAGGAAAGTGTAGGCAAAATTGCCAAATCTTGGCAATTTTACATGGTACAACCTAATACATATTCAAGAGCAAGGCTGGAAAACTTTTTTTTGCAGAGTGCCAGATAGTAAATATTTTAGGCTTTGCCAGCCATAACGTCTCTGTCCCACTACTCAACTCTGCTGTAGCAGCATGAAAGCAGACATAGAAAATATGTAAATGAATGGATGTGGCTGTGTTGTAACAGAGCTTTATTTATAAAAATGGACGGCAGCCTGGCTTTGACGTGCAGGCCATAGTTTGCCAATCCTTCATCTGGAGGCAGCTTTCAAGTGTAATCTAGTATCTTTCTTTGCTCTTTAATATTTTGAATTTTTTGTTTTGTGTTTTGTTGTTCATTGTTTTTGTTTTTGTTTTTTCACGATTCTTTTAATGCTAAAATGATGAGGATAAAAAAAAGAATCCTAGATGGTGCAAAACTTCCCTGAAGGGCGGAGAAATGGTTTGGCCATAGTGCGCACATTTTAAGAGGCCAGCTGTTTTCAATCTCCATCAATAGATGGAAGAGCCATCCGGTCTCATAACAAGTTCCAAGCTTCAATTTGGTATTTCAAAAATAGATCTTGTTACTGGAACATCTCTATCTTTAAGCATTTGGAGGGGATGCTAAATAAATATCACAAGCCAAATATGTCATGTGTCCAATGCTGTTATTAGGTAATACAGGAGAACATTTGATTTATGTATTTAATCATGTGTGTGCGAATAAGAACACTGTGTATGGGAATGAATGCTGAAAGAATAAATAAATGAATGAATAATATGGCTTTACCTGAATGTACTAGAGGGCACCAGCATGTGTTATTGATTCCCACGGGCAGTGTGATCACCGTCACAGGCTTGGATTCCAGGTCTGGTTCCCCTATTGAACTTTGGGCAAATCGTTTGGCCCATCTCCTCACTCCTTCCTCATCTAGAAAATAAAGAGGTTGGATGAGATCAGAGGGTTCAAACTCAGATGCCTCCAGGGGCCAGACTGAAAATACAATGAGGTAAGTGCAATGTAAAACAACAGATGTTAAGTTGATTGTACTATAATCTGCTTACTTTTGCAGCCTTTGTTTTTTAAGACAATTTTTTTAGAGCAGTTTTAGGTTCACAGCAAAATTGAGGGAAAAGTACAAAGATTTCCTGCATACCCCCTGTCCGCACATATGCATAGCCGCTCTCATTATGAACATCCCCCACCAGAGTGGGACATTTGTTACAAATGATGAACCTGGATTCACACATCATAATCATCCAAAGTCCTTAGTTTACATGACAACATTCCCGTTCACTCCTGTGCTGTACATTCTATGGGTTTGGACAAATGTTTAATGACATGTATCCACCATTATGGTATCATACAGAGTATTTTCACTGCCCTAAAAATCCTCTATGTTCCGTTTATTCATCCCTCCCTCCCCCCAATCCCTGGCAATGACTGATGTTTTTACTATCTCTGTAGTTTTGCCTTTTCCAGAATGTCATAGAGTTGGGATCATGCAGTACATAGCCTTTTCAGATTGGCTTCTTTCACTTTGTAATATGCATTTAAGGTTCCTCCACATCTTTTCATGGCTTGATAGCTCGTGTCTTTTTAGAGGTGAATAATATTCCATTGTCTGGGTGTACCACAGTTTATTTATCCACTCACCTACTGAAGGACATCTTGGTCGAGTCCAAGTTTTGGCAATTGTGAATAAAGCTGCTATAAACATCTGTGTGCAGGTTTTCGTGTGGACTTAAGTTTTCAACTCCCTTGGGAAAATTGCAAGCTGTGTGATTGCTGGATCCTATGGTAAGAGTATGCTTTGTTTTGTAAGAAACTATCAAACTGTCTTCCAAAGTGGCTGTACCATTTTGCATTCCCACTAGCAAAGAATGAGAGTTTCTGTTGCTCTGTGTCTTCACCAGCCAATGGTGTTGTCAGTGTTCGAGATTTTGGCCATTCTAGTAGGTGTGTAGTGGTATCTCACTGTTGTTTTAATTGCGTGTTTCTGCTGACATATGATGTGGAGCACCTTTCAGTGATGCTACCTTTTAGAAAAAGGTCGAAGATAACAAAACTACTTGCAAAGTTCATCTTTGGCCCATAGGTTGACCCCGTGGACTAAGGTAGAGTTTCTCCACATCAGCACTATTGACATTTTATGCCAAATAATTTTTTGTTTGGGAAGTTGTCCTGTGCATTATAAGATGTTTAATAGCATCCCTGGCTTCTACCCACTAGATGCTAGTAGCAGCCACCCCGACTCCTCAAGTAGTGGCAATAAAAAATATCTCCAGACACCTGCAAGTGCCAAGTGCCAGATACATTGCCAATTGTCCTCTAGGGGTCAAAATTGACCCTAGGTGAAAACCACTGAGGTTACTATAGAAACATCGGGGTTTTTTTTTTTTTTTTGAAGATTTTATTTTTTTCCTTTTTCTCCCCAAAGCCCCCCAGTATACAGTTGTATATTCTTCGCTGTGGGTCCTTCTAGTTGTGGCATGTGGGACGCTGCCTCAGCGTGGCTTGATGAGCAGTGCCATGTCCACGCCCAGGATTCAAACCAACGAAACACTGGGCCACCTGCAGCAGAGCGCGCGAACTTAACCACTCAGCCACAGGGCCAGCCCCTAGAAACATCGGTTTTGAGGCATGAACTATATCAGTGCTACTCAAAGTGTCGTCCTCGGACCAACAGCATCAGCATTACTTGGGAACTTGTTAAAAATGCAAGTTCTTGGGCCTCACTCCATGCTTACTGACTCAGACCCTTTGGGACTGGGGCCCAGGAATCAGTGTTTCAGCAAGCCCTCAGGGTGACTCTGGTGATCACAGAAGTCTTAGCAGCACTGGAGTAGCTTCTTAGGGGAACCCTTCAGGCTCCTGAATGGGAGTGATGATAAAGAAGAGTGATCAGGATTCTAACTGGTCTGACAGAGAGCAAAATTCTGGAGGAAGATAAAGAGATGAAGTACACTTTCTTTTTCATCAATGAGAGGGGGAAGAAGGGAGAGGAGGCCTAGATTTTAATGGCATTTGATGAATGGTCTTTAAAGATTTAAAATAACGTGGATTTCCTGAGATGAACTTCGTTGGTCGTCTACCTATATATAGCATCCAGCCTGTCTTAGCACATTTGGACCACGTATCTGTGAGGAGTAGATGCGATCACAGTGGCTGCTTGCTCCAAAATAGTCCCTGCGCTGACTGTGACTCTTCCACCTCCTCTGCTTCTGGTGACAGAAACTCGCTTTCTCTTCACCCCCTACCCACTTTCTCCAGTGGGATGTACTTCCACCTCCCCTCTCCCACCCAGGAGTGAGCACATCACCCGAGCCAGACCTAGCAGAATCCTCCTGCGATCTTTCAAACAAGATCTAGTAAACTGGCTTGAGAGAATAACTCCCACGAATAGAGAGCAGCAGAGGTGGAAACAGGGGAAACTGATGGTGTTTGAGCCGGTTCCAGTTGCTCCTATGTCCTTCCTGTGGTTTGAGTGTATGCACAAATAAATCCTTCCTTTTTTTGGCTTAGGTCGTTTGAGTCAGCTTTCTGTCACTTGCAACCACAAAGTCCTGACTAACACACACAGCTCGGCAACAGTAATCTGGCAAATATGATTGCCTAGCACCTACTAAGGGTTATAACCCTGGATTTAGGATTGTAAAATACATTGTAGAATATCCTAATCCATTAATTTTTCTTTTGCTTGACACGCTCATGAATATTTCTCATGGGACAAGATGCTAAAAGACAGAGACTTTCAAATATTATTGTTTTAATTTAATTATGATTTGATTATGAAAAAGGTTTTCCCTCTCTTCCCATCTCCACATTGACTTAGAAAACAATAATTTCCAGATTGTTTAGATCTTTTTTGTTTAAAGAACTAGACCCCACCAAATAACCTGGAATCGGGGGTTGGGGGTTGCTGGTGTGTGCGTGCACGTGTATGTAATAGATATTCATTGAAGGAAATTTGACAAATCCAGAAAGGAAAAGGAAGCAAATTAAACTGTTCCTAATCCTACTAATCAAAGATAACCACAATTAACATGTTTTGTTTCTTCAATTGTTTTTCCTCCACATAGAATTTTAAAGTCCTATGTACTGCAACTCTGGAAATCATCAAATGCACCAGGCTGTACCTATTAGGCATGCAGAGTTGCTCTCAGCTCTTTACAAAATAACCTAACTGAACCCGTTCTATGACCTCTAGATGCTTACAGTCTAAACCAGGGGCTGGCAAATTTTTTCTGGAAAAAGCCGGGCGGTAACTATTTTAGGCTTTGAGGATCATACCATCCTGTCACAACTACTCAACTCTTGCTGCTGTAATGGGAAAGCAACGATAGACAACATGTAAATAAATGGGCGTGGCTGTGTGCCAAGAAAACTTTATTTACAAAAACAGGCATGCAGGCTGAGTTGCCAACCCCTGATCTAAACAAAACCGGTAGGTCAGCATTTTAATGCCAACCAGTGAAAGAAGTCTCCTATGTTAAGCTACCACCATGTCACTTGGCAGCCTGAAGAGGACTACAGTATTATCCTATAGAGACACCGTGAAAGGAAAAGAGGAACAAATGTTATTTGGAATAAAATCTACATCCTTGAATGTTCTCACATCCACAGGAACTCATATATGTGCTAGGAAATGATTCCAGGCCAATAAGCCAAGGAAGATTGTCTTAGTGCTCAGATTGATGGCTAGAACTAGAACTTGACTTGTATATCTGCTAGCAAAGCCAGCGGAAGCTGTGTTGGTACTTATCTGTGATGCAAAGGCTCTCTGTACTAACATATATTCCTTTCTGTGAAAGCTAAAGAAGTAGAACATCACTGAAGCCTGATGTGGCTGAAACTCTGTGAAGCGACCTTGATCACTGAGTGGTCCAGTTTCCCCCCGTTCTAGGGTGGCGAAGGCCAATGGGAACTGCCCTGTACTGGATCGATTCTGGGACTCCCTGTACGTTTGGATTTTCCCCTGATATGGGTCAGGAGAGAGTGCTCTGAGCCTCTCCTGTGCTCATCGCTGGAGACCTGCTGGCTTCCCAGCAAGCACTGGGGCAGGGGCAACTTGTCACTGCACCTTCTTTCAAAGGGAAGAGATGATTCCCACATGACCTGACTTGTTGGTGAGCCTTCCTTTCCCGTGACAGCTGACTCATGGGATGTCTTGTAGCCAAGACACCCTAAGAGCTAGCTCAAAAAGAGAAGGTTGTGATAATTACTCCCCAGGGGCCCCTGAAACTTGCCTGAGAATTGAGTCTGGGGAGCTGAGGGCACACTCTAGGATGAAAGCTGGAAGAAGGCTAAAAGCTGAGGCTTCTGGGAAGTCTAGAATGCATGCCAGATATAGAGAAACTAGAACAGAGCTTGGAACTTACAAATGGGAGGTTGTGGGAAACCAAGCTAGGACGGGGCTTAGAGGATCAGGATTTAGGGGTTAAGAGTGAGCAGGAAAAATCCGAATTAGCTCTGAGTTTGCCCTTTGAAGCCTAACCCAGCAGAAGCCAATCAAACACCCCCCAGCTGGGGGCAGCAGCCTGGTTCTCAAACTTCAATATGCATAAGAATCCTTTGAGGAGATCAAAATGCAGATTACCGTGCCTCCCCTTCGGGAATCCAGACTCTGGTGAAAACTAAAATGAGGCTTGGGACTTACATTCTAAAAAGCATTCCAGGTGCCTCTGATGCACTGGTCCTTGAACCACACATTTTAGAAGACCGGACGTAAAAAGATTAAATTATGTGCTCCCTACTGTCGTACCTGTAACTGCCACAGTGGCGGCTGGGCCACCAACCTGGACCTTTCCATTTGTTTAGTATTTTTAATCTTGAAAGCACTTTTGCACTTATTGTTTGCTATAATTCTCCTTCCAACAATGTTCTGAGGGAGGAATTATAATCACTTTCATGTGTAGTAATGCGTGGCCGGGCTCGCTGCACTGACCTAGAGACCCAGATCTTCGGAGCACAGTGGCAGTGATTTTGCCCCATTACATCAGATGTTGTACAAAAATATGAAAATTTATAGAATCTAGAAATCCTACCAAAGTCTCTTGGGTCTTTGAGAACCAGAATGACTCGGGACTAGATCAGACTCCTTTCTGTCTTACGTACAGAAGGTAGGCAGTATGATGGGACGGTAGCCCAGCCCCAGGCAGAGATGAAATCTTTAAAGGTAGGGTCAGTGTGATTTGCGGAGGGAGTGAAAAGGATAGAGGCATTACTGAAAAGACCAGTGTTCACACAGCTGCTGGTCCAGCTCATGGAGTCGAGGGTCAGAAAAACCAGAGTTGGCAAGATTTACACCATCAGAGAAGATCCAAGAAGGACCTGCAGCCAGTCAAGGGGAGCTTCAAGCAACCTGCGATGTGGCTTTCCTGCCACTCTCCAGCATCTGGGCCTGGATCCTTCAGGGCCAAGTAGGAGGCTTCAGGGCCAGCAGAGGAAACGGGATCTTCACCTTCTGGGTAGACTTAGGGTAGGATCAGCAATCTCCAATGGGCCCGTTTGGTTTGCCCTCGGAATTGAAGGAAGGGATTGACCTCAATTTTATAAATCGCCCCTCCCTCATGGTTACCATCCAGGGACAGGGCAGAGATCCCGGCAAGTAAGATTCCCATAGCCCTTCATCTTAGAGAAACTTCAGTCTAACACCTTGATGCTCAAAGTGTAGTCCATGGACCAGCAGCATCGGCATCACCTGGGAGCTTGTTAGAAATAGAGTCTTAGGCCCCACCCCAGACCTAGTGCATCAGAATCTGCATTTAACAAGACCCGCCCCCGCCCTCCGATGATCTGTATGCACATTAAATTTGAGACTCTAAAGCAGACACTCTCGTCCCTAACATAAATTCAAAATAATACATTGGGTAGAACTTCTTGGGATTAGATTCAACATTAGGAGCAAGAGATAAATTTCCATAAATTTTAACTGCTTTCCTGGTCATCCCAGGCTATTTACTTTACTAGAAAGCAAAGATGTATAAGAGGCTTAGAAAAGAAAACAACTAAAAGCTATTTAATTTTAATATTCTGTATTAATTTATGCCCCCCCTTTCTTCCAAAATAATTTAAAATGGCTTAAAAAATATAAGTAGTTGTAGCAGATTTTATTTTCCACAAAACAGCCACAGCAGTATTTCTCATCTCTTCTAGAATCTTGCCATTCCTCTATTAAAAGGTGGAATCTATTTCCTTTACCTGGGTCGACTATGTGACCACCCTCAGGTGTCAGAAGTGATGCTACCTGACTTCCAAGACTAGCTTGTCAAAGGCAATAAAGCTTTTGCCAAGCTCATTCTATCGTGGCATGCTCACCCTTGGTACTCAGCCACCGTGTTGACCATATGGAGAGGCAACATGTAGGTGTTCCGGCCACAGTCCCAGCTGTTTTTGTCTTCCCATCTAACAGCCAGCATTAACTTCCATACATATGAGTGAGCAAACCTTTGGATGATTCCAGCCCCTAAGCTTTGAGCAGCCCCGGCTGATGCCAAATGGAACAGAGACCAGCTGTCCTGTCAAGCCCTGCCTAAAGTGAATATCTGTGAGTGAAATAAATGTGGCTGTTGTTTTAAGCCACTAAGTTTTGGGATGGTTTGGTACACAGCACGAGATAACTGAAACACTGCCATAAACTCATACCAAGTTGTGAGAATTAGGTGAATAGAAAACAACACTGGAAAAATAACAAGTCAAGAATGAGAAGAGTTTGGACGGAACCAAGGCTTTATTAGGTTCTGAAATATGAGTGTTTTTCTGTTGTTGTTTTGCTAAGCTTTCTGGCAAAAAGGAATATAGTTTAAGACAGTGCTTCTCAAACTTTACTGTGCACACGAATCCCTGGGAGTCTTGTTAAAATCCAGGTGCTGATTCAACAGGTCTGGGGTGGAGCCCAAGATTCTCTATTTGTTACAAACCCCCAGGTGATGTCAAAACTGCTGTTCCCGGGACCACACTTTGAAAAGTAAGTGTGTAAGGCATCTTTAGCAACTTTTCTGCAACACATAAAAGTGAATTTCATAACGCTGTTTCTTAGAAGGGTCCTTCAGTGTCGAATAAATGCATTAGGCAAAAGGCAAGTGATCTATGCAGGATCCAAGCAATGAAGGTCAAGTACAAAGCTTGCTGATGGATTGGCTTGGTCCAAGGGCAAATTTTAGAATATCTGAGGATGGATTTCATTTCTTTTAAGCAGTCCTCCAACGATATTATTTCTTGTCAATGTGCTTTTGATAAGGTTTGCAGAGCAGATTGTTCAACGTTAATACACCTGATGTGAACACAGCACCAGGCATTTTCTGTTGTCAATTAAGGGACAATCCATATGTTTCAACCATCAAAAAGAGGGTAGAGTTAAGGTCATCTTAGGAAATTTAAAATGCCAACTCAAGATAGGTGTTTGGTAAATGTACACGCAGCTGTCACGTGGGGAAGACAAACCAAGAGCATGTCCGTGGAAAGAATTAATATCCCCTCCAGCAAACAGTTCTGGACTGTTCTAACCTACAGATAAATGGATGGCCAAAACCTCAAACACGGGCCACTTAGCATTCAGAGGAACCTCACACAAAATAAGTGTTATCTGCTCTGTTAGGGGACATTTTGTCTTGAGCATGACCTTCAAAGTTGTAAAAATATAGGTTTTGCATGAGCAGTCAGTATAACTTAGTTCTTAACCTATTTCCATTGACAAATAAAAATGGCAAGCAAAAGGATATATTGGAGTATATGAGGAAGCCATTTGGTATAAACCTAATTCAGCCTGACTTTTTTTTTCAAAAGGGCCTGACTGTGGCTATTGAGCACGCACTGCATATCTGCTTAGACATTTCCTATGGCCAGAACAAAAGCCCTTGAGATAAAGGTGCAACTTCCCCCCACATTAGCATTTCCTTAGGGATAAGCATTTTTCCTTAGGCTAGGAACTGATTGCTGCACTCACCTTTGACCACCCAGCTCACCTGTGACCACTCAGCTGGAGACAACAGGCTGCCACCCTGCTGTGTTCACTGAGACAGAAGACCTACCTGCTATTTCCATCAATCGCTGTGCCGACAGAGCAGTCTTGTGACTATTGTGGGAGGGACATTTCAATCATATGTGAAACACCCTCTTTGAGGGTATATAACCACCCTTATACCCCCACTTCTTTGGAGTGCTCTGTTCCTTTGTGGAAAGACTCTCCCGGGTTATAATCCTCAGATTTCGGCTCAGAATAAACTCACCCAAATTTTCATTTACAGATTGGTTATGGATTATTTTCGTCGACACCATTCATAGAGGCAAAGGCTGAGAAATGATCGCAGGAAGCTACCAATGACGATGTTATTCGCATTTCTCTGAAAGTTTTAGGGTTAAAACAGCTGTCAATTTTAGCCAGAAATTCCTAAAGCATACCTATTCCTCATGAAGAATATTGAACTGACAGACCCAGGCTTCTAATCCAAGGAGAAAATAGGCAAAAACCGAAAAAGGTTATCTAATGAATTCGGTTGGATCCATGATCTGGGGAGAAAAGATAATTTTACTTTGTAAAAACAGAATGGACTATGGTCTGGGCCCAACCAGATGTCAATTTATCCAGAATGCAGACTGGATACAGAGTTCCCTGATGGAATTTATGTGAAAGTAATTCTAAATCTGCACCTAGCTTATAGATAATTCAAACAGTGACAAGAACAGGGGGAAATGAGTTGGGGTAAAGAAAGCAGTTGAAGAGCGAGGGAACCCTCAGAAGGACACAGACCATGACCAACTTTTTTTGTACAAATAGAATTAGATTCTTAGCATTACAAAGATTTTTGTCATTATTTTAAACTCAGTTCTTCAAAAAAAACCCTTGAAAATTCTTTAGCATAATGAAATGATGATGTGTCTTATCAGAAATGAGAAAGTGCCCATTAAAGAAAATATCTTTAATAAGTTTAGGCAATTAAAGAAAATATCTTTTATAACTTTAATCTAAGGATTAAAATGATCTTCAAAGGAAGGGGCAGCTTCACCAAATAGTGAGATATCCGTTTCTGGAAGAATTCAAGGCTGGATGGACATCTACTGGAGAGAAGATTCTTGCACTGGATTGGAACATGAGCTACAGGACTTGCGAGGTGCTGTTGGAGTCTCAGTTTCTAGGATTCTCTGACATCTTCAGTCTGCCATTTGATGTCTGTTTATCTCTAGAGGGGAATTTTTGTACTGAGGCAAATACGTTAGACGGAGCTCTCTGTAGTGAAGAATTTTCAAGCAGAAAAGACCCCAAAGATCATTTCGTCCATCCGTTTCATTTTACAGTTGAGGAGACCAGGCCCAGTATTTATTCACGATGCCACAGGCATATATTGTAGTGGTGGCACCACTGAGATTAAGAGCTTACTTTTCATCATTTCCAGTCCATATGAGTGTGTAGTTTTAGGCAATAAACATATTCAATTAATATTATATAGTCCACATCATGGTCACTCCTTGCAAATCTAAACTTCATTTGTGAGTTGTAGTTAAATGTGGTTCTATTGACACCCTACCAAGAGATACTTAACTTTGGTTAAGAAAAATCTCAAAGATACACAAAATTAGAGAGAATTGAACTTTCATGTACCCTTCACCCAGATTCAACAATAACCAAATTTTGTCACACTTGCTTTATATATCCCTTTTCCTCTTTGCTGAAGTATTTTTAACAAATCCCAGATGTTATATTGTATTACCTCTAAATATTTCCATATGCATTCTGAAAAGCACATTTTCTTATGTATAAGCATAGCACCATTCACACCAAACAAAATTAATACCCAATACCTAGTTTACAATCAGCTTTTCCCCAATTATCTTAAAAAAATCTCACTATCTCTCTCCAACTGAAAAATAAAAACCAAGGCAATTATTAACTCTATAAATAACCATTATAGAAAGGAGATGAAATCATATCTATGAATAATATTTACATAGCCATAAAAATATAAATACTATTTTTGATTTTTCAATTTATCTTGATTAATATCATAATATTAACTTCCTCCTTTAACTATATGGTTTTGTAAGTATGGTATTTTAAGCTATTTTAATTGAAAAATGAAACCAAAGCTG
The DNA here is from genome assembly GCF_021613505.1 of Equus quagga. Classification (NCBI taxonomy): domain Eukaryota; kingdom Metazoa; phylum Chordata; class Mammalia; order Perissodactyla; family Equidae; genus Equus; species Equus quagga. The sequence goes on from NC_060276.1 coordinate 113,282,028, forward strand.
TTTATATAATCATATATATCCTATATTGGTAGCATCTGCGGATTTCTGGTGTCTTTGGGATCTAAGATAATCCATAGGAAAATATGATTTACACTGAAAAATTCATTTTGTAGTCTACTCTTCAGGAAGCTGAAAGAGGCAAAGAGAAGTGCCTGTAAATGAAAGCAAATCTACAGTAAAAAAAAAATAGAGAGAGAGAGAGACAGAGACAGAGACAGAGAGACAGAGAGTACTGATGGATAAAAATTTATTGTGTAATTATATTAGAAGGAAGGGGGAGGAGCAGAGAATTTCCTTATTAGGAAATGAACAGATAACACCTGTTTCAGCCAAATAATCAGGGTCTTGTTTTTGTTGTGTTATTCTTGTTTTGCTTGCAGTGTGGAATTAAATACCAGAAGAAACAGCCAGAAGATTTGAAAATGGCTCCCTCTGGGAAGACAGACTATGTAGGATCAGGGAGGACAGAGGAATGATGTTTCTGATGAACTATTCATGTGTAGCTTTGTGCATACATAACTCTGAGAAAACTAAAAAGTCAAATAAATGGATCTACCAATGATTTGTCCCCTCAGATCTCTGTTAGAAGAAAACTCTTCTTTCAATATATTCAAACACAAAATATCAGCCATCAGTCTGGACTCGTACTGTGGGCCTGGGGCACATCAGCCATCTAGAACCTTCCTCCACTATCATCTTGGGGACTGTCTGCATTCCTCCTGTGTAAGGTCAGCAATTTCTAAGTCCCATAACTTCCTCTTTCTTGGTTTTACGTTATTTTGGTTGCGCTCCTCCCCTGGGAGCTTTCAAAGAAAGAGGAGGTGAAATTTTCTAAAACTTTCAGGTCTAAATATATTTTTCTTATCCTCACACTTGATCACCTGATTGTAGGGTACAGAACCAATGATTTCCACGCAAGATTTTGAAGCTCTGTCTCTCTGAGTCTTCCAGGTTGCTACTGAGAAGACTAATGTGACGTGTATTCCTTGTGCCGTTATACGATCTATTTTATAACTGTGTCCCTGTGGAAATGTTTAGAATCTTGAACTCTGTTGCTGTAAAGTTTCATAATGATATGCGTTGGTTTGGGTTGGTTTTCTTTCATTATGCTGCTCACTTAGAGGAGCCTTTTCAGTCTGGAGACTCATATTCTTTAGTTCTGGCAGAAATTTTGTAATATTTTCTTGAAGGGTTCTTCTCTTAACGTTTTCTCTGTCCTTAGTTTCTGGGATGGCTGCCGTTTAGTGCTGGATCTCCTGGGCTGCTCATCTGATTTTCTTATCTGTTCTCTCTCACATTCGATCTCCTTACGTTTTTGTTCTACTTCCTGGAAGATTTCCTCAGTTTTACTTTCCGGAACTTCTACTGTTATTTTTAATTTCTGCTTTTATGCCTTTAACTTCTGAGCTTTCAGTGAATGGCCCTTTTCTATAAGGTGCTCTTCTTGCTTCATGAATGCAATATTTTCTCTTATATCTTTGAGAATGTTAATCGTAGGCTTGTTAGTATTCTTATTTTCTGCTTCCTGCACTGTCTCTGTTTCTTCTAAGTTCCTTGTTTGTTTTCGTCTCTTTTTTGTTGTTGCTGTTGTTGTTAGCTGAGGAAGATTAGCCCTGAGCTAACATCTGTGCCAATCTTCCTCTACTTTATATGTGGGTCACCACCATAACGTGGCTGACAAATGGTGTATGTCTACACCCGGGATCCAAACCCATGAATCCAGGCCACCAAAGTGGAGTGCACCGAACCTAACTACTATGCCATGGGGCCAGCCCCGTTGGTCTCTATCTTTTGTGTTATAGGCTTCCCTCAAATATCTGGTGACCTTTGACTGTTCATATTTCAGAGTAAGGAGGATTGGAAAATCCACGTATGAGTAAGTCTTTTCGTTCCTTGCAGATTTGAATATAGGATGTTCTGTTTGAGCCATTCAATTGGGGGATTCCCAGCTGTCAGTTCTCTTGGTATTTTTCTTGGGCTGATCAGCAATTCCTGAGAATTCTTTGATTTCTTGCCTGGAGTATATGGACTGCTTAAAGAGCTCTGGGCTCCAAGAACCCTCAGATATGGAGGGCCAACTGTACTTCCAGAGTAATGAGAGTTCGTTTAGCAAAAGATTTACTTCTCTACTGTGACTGGAAAATCTATTTTTCACCCGCAAGGAATTCAAATTATCAATAGGAAAGAGGAAGGGCATTTGAGATTAAATGAAACACTTTCACTTTATATATCAGGCAACTGGACTTGGGTAACAGAAAGATATTACATTGTTCACAGCCTTGGGGAAGAGAGCCAACTTGATCTGCTAGTCTAGCCATGACAATATTGAAAATTTACGTTAATTCTCCTAAGGTTTAGCATTGTTAGACTTCACTGGCAAATTACCTTTCTGAGGAGGAAATACATTTGCATGGTGCGTAAACAAGAATGTATCATTATTATGCAGCAGAAAGTTCCCTGGCACTCCTGTCTGCCACATCCCAGTTCTTACTGCCCACGGCCACCCCCAGGTAAATACCATTCTTCCGTGCATATGGTTTTTTTTCAGAATTTCAACCAAACAAATATGAATGTGGATCCTTATTTCCCCTTTTTTATACAAGAGTCGTTTCTGATAAACACTAAGTTTGGCCCAACCATATGAATAGCACGTAGAATTTAAATTAACAGCAGACTTTGAGTTAAATGTTAAAGACTGAACACTCACATTTATCACTAATCCTCCCACACACTCATTAAAATGAGGGTAAACGATGAAAAGAATAAAACTTCACAAAGATATAGAGAAGAGGAAAAATGAAACCAGTCAGCATGAGATAATGGGGTAGGTTTTATTATTTGTTCACAATTATTTGTTCTCTGCCTGTACTTGCTCTGCTTTCCTATAGATGGAAATACTTCACCCTGTGTACTTTGGGCACGGCCAGTTGACTCGGGCCAGTGCAATGTGAGCAAATAATGCATAAGACATGTCTGAGCAGAAGCTTTACTGCCCTTCTGTGGTTCAGTTCTTTTCATTGTGCTTCTGTCCTTCACCAGGAGAACAAAATTCCCCAGATGGTGTCTGCTCTTAAGACCGAGTCCTGGATTTCAAAAACACACGGAGCCAAGCCCAGCAGAGCCTGGCAGAGCAACAGCCCTCATGTAACTTAAGACCAAAAAAGTGCTGTTGTAAGCCATTGAGATTTGGAAGGTGTTCGTGGCTATAGCAGTAGCTCCTTAATGCAGATACCAGCATTTTTTGGAAGTCGGATAACAAATTGTGGAGTGGTAAAGGGAGAAAGAAAATGTCTCAGAGATCTAGAGATACAAATATCTGTAGACACTTATCCATAAATACTAACTCTATAAATGTGACTATCTAGAGATCTACCAACATTAACTCTAACTCAACAGAAAATCACTCCACCCTCCACAGTGAAAGTCAACTGTCAGCAAGCCCCACCTCTGTTCACAAGGCTTCTAATTTTCTTTTCCATGCTTTAGCCTTAAACATGAACATACAACCAAGGAAAGCCTGCAACATGAAAGAAACCCAACACACACAAATAAAGGAACTTGTAGGAGACAAAGATAAATCAGGAAGAAGAAAAAGTTTAAAGAAACTAAAATTAATGTTCTCAGAACCATAAAGGGACAGTAAACATGAAATAAGATTACAATCATGCGTTGCTTAAGGACGGGGATACGTCCTGAGAAATGTGACGATAGGTGACTTCATCGTTGCACAACCGTCATAGAGTTACTCCCACAAACCTAGATGGTATAGCCTACCACACGCCTAGGCTATATGTTCTAATCTTATGGAACCACTGTCATATATGTGGTCTGTCATTGACCAAGATGTCATTATGTGGCACAGGACTGTATACATGAAACAAGATTAGGATATGTTAAAAGGAACAGAAAAATGTTCTTATAGCCCAAATGAAAAATTCAGTAAAAGGATTAGACAATAAAGGCAAGGTTATCTCCAGCTATACTGTCCTATTGAACAACATCATGGAAAACCGTTTACATGACCTAGTGTCCATCAAGTTGTGCAACTAAGTGGCTCAAAGGAGAAGAAAACACAAACAAATGGAAAATATGAGGAAGGATAAGAAAAAGCTATCTAGGAGGTCCACAACCTAATAGAGTTCCAGAAATAGAGACTAGGGAAAGCAGAGGAAGAAAATCATAACATATGTTGGGGAGGAAGACATTTCCTCTATCCTCTCTGGGTTCGTCTGGCCGGAGAACAAATTAAATTCACATGAGACAGACTAGCAGGAGAAAATTAAACAAAGCTTTATAGCATGTATACATGGGAGAGGCTCAGGCAAGCTGAGCAACTCGCCAAAATGGCTGAAGCCACCACCTTAAATATCATATCCAGCTAAAGACAAAGGAGGATGTTGGGGGTGGGGGCAGTCAGTTACAGGAGGTTACCAGAAACAGGAATAAGATTATTATGCAGATTTAAGTCCTTGCATTCTGTATTGATTAAGAGTTTCTAGAGATAAGGTCATCCCCCTTCTTCCTGGTACAGAGAGGGAGACAACTTTACAGATGGAGGTTTCCCTTACAAATGTAAATGTTTCTTAACAAAGAGTAAGCAAGTTCCACTCCTCAGAGCCTCCTTCCCTGTCCCAGTTTATTAAAAGTACCCAGCCCCAAATAATCCTCATGCCAAAGAGACATATCTTGGGGTGGCCAATGCCAGTCCCCCACACATAGTATGTAAATATATTCTAAAACAGAAGGGTCTCCAGATTAAAACTCACTGAGAGCAAAATAAATACAGCAAAAATAAATAGAAACATGAGCAACATCCAGGCATTGTGAAATTTCATACCAAGAGAACTTTTTTTTTATTGAGGTCATAACAGTTTATAACATTGTGAAATTTCAGGTGTACATTATTATTTATCAGTTTCTGTATAGACTGCATTGTGCTCACCATCAATAGTCCAATTTTTATCTGTCACCATATAAACGTGCCCCTTTACCCGTTTCACCCACCCTCCCCCGCCTCTGATAACCACTAATCTGTTCTCTTTGTCCTTGTGTTTGTTTATCTTCCACATATGAGTGAAATCATGCAGTGTTTGTCTTTCTCTGTCTGGCTTATTTTGCTTAACATAATACCCTCAAGGTCCAGCCACATTGTTGCAAATGGAGAAATTTTTTTTAAAAAAATAGAAACCTTCTCCGGAGGGATGGATGTGGGCAGATAACATACAAAGGATCAGGAATTGGATTGACCTTGTTTCTCTTAATAGGGACACAGGATACTAGAAATCAAAGGAGTAATATCTTAAAAGGTTAAATAAAAATTCTATAAGCTGTCAAAGCATCAATCAAATGAATGGTTAAAATAACATTTTCAGATAGAAGAATACTCAAAAATTTAGCTCCCATATATTCTTTCTCAGAAAAACACTGGTGGATATATTCTACCAAAAGAAGAGAATAAACAAACAAACAAAAACAATGAAGGAAAGAAGGAAGGAAGGAAAGAAAATATGGTTTGCTGGTTATATTTTGCTGTGCACTAAACCACCCAAATATGTAGTGGCATAAAAAAGTTATTATGCGGTCAGGAATTCAAAAAGGACACAGCAAGGATAGCTCTTTTCTCCTCCACAATATCTGAGGTCTCAGCTGGAATGACTCGCATTCCTGAGAGTAACTCAAATGGCTGGAGACTGGAACAGCAGGAGCTAAAGGATCTACTTCCAAGCTGGTCCTTCAGTCACGTGTCTGGCCCCCGGGTTGGGATGGCTGAAGGACAGGCTCAGGTAGGACCGTCTACTGGAGCATCTACATGTATTCTTCCAGCAGCGGTCTCAGGCTGGTTGGACTTAGTACGTGGAAGCTCAGGACTCTTAGAGCAAGTGTTCCCAGTGAACAAGGCAGGGCTTCAGGGCTTTTTCTGATCCAGCCTCAAAAATCATGTAGCATCTCGTCTGCCATCCTCTAGTGTTTGAAGCTGCCACAAGCCCACCTAGATTCAAGAGGAGGGGACATAGACACTACCATTGATGGGAAGAGTGTCAAAGCATTTTCAGCTGTGTTTTAAAACCACTACATATGGGATCAGGGAATCAGGGGATCCAACACAGAAGAGTAGGAGGAAGAAATCCTAGGAGGATAGTCATGCAGCGAGTCTTGAAAGCAACCAGCTCAGACTGAAGCAGGAAGACAAAAGATTCCAGAAAGGATGTCACCAAGGGAAAAAAATAAATGATAAACAAATAAATCTGAGATATTATATTGCATTTTGGAGCATACATATGTTGGAATATATGAGGAGAATTAGCAAGAAGTACATAAAAACTAACCAAATGAAAATAATATAATTTTGACTCAAGGGGAAATATGTAATAATGTAAATTTTGATTTAACCAAAAATTGTGATACCACAATTGGGAGAATGGGGACAGCTCTAGTGAGGATACTGCCTAATTTTTAGACATATTGCACTGACTTTATATTATGGTAGATAAGGATCAAGCATTTGGTGGAAGGTAGACATGGTTCTCCCAAAAGGTTGACTATGGCTGCTTCTGGGGAACGGGACTGAGGATGTGGAAGCCTGGGGCAAAGAACTCTTGTTTTTCTTATAAGTTTTTTGCACTATTTGATTTTAAAATATGTTTACATGATTTTTTATTCTGGTAATTCTGAGCTATTCCATTTGCATAAAAATCCAAAAAAAAAATAGATAACCTGATCAACATATATAGGACAAAACAACCACAGCCATCATTAGTTGATTAATGGATAAAATTCAACATGATCCTTCATGGCCAACTTCCCATGTATATTATACTGAAACCATTTCAAATTCTAGGCTTTCCCTGAACACACCCTGTTTCTTCACAATTTTGTGCCTTTGCGTATGCTGTTCTTTCCGCAGGGAATTCTCTATCACCCATTCCCCTTCTGGCAAATCCTACTCATCCACCATTTAGCCCAAATGCTTCCACTGACTCCCCTGCAGAGCCATAGAAAGAGTCATTTCTTTCTCTATCCTCCTATACTGTATGGTGCACACTCTTATTATAGAATATTTCTCCTCATTTGTAAATATCTTCCTCTCTCAGAAGAGGTCTTCCATCACAGAGTTCTTGGAAGTTGTGTGTTGCCTTTGAACTCAGGTTCACCTGTCCTTCTCTCCTTTCCTTCATTGGGAATGATTTACAGCATCTTCAACCTTGTCACATTCTGTACTTAGCCAAGTATTGAGGCTTATTAAAAACTCAGTCATATCTATATTATTTTCCAGCAAACAAACAAATAAAAACAGTTCATACTACTCAAGCCAGATGGGAATTTATCCAGGATTGAAAGGACAACTAGTCCTTAAATTGATAAATCCTGTGTCTGTCAACAGAAGACTTCTCAATTATTCTCAATTTATTGCTCCCCATCTTGAGTCACTTATTCTTTGCTAGAAGAAGGCCTCATTTCCTGATCCAGAGAAAGTGACAAGTATAGCTAGACTTCCTGTGGCCTTATTAACTGATCATTCCTCAGAAGACCCCTGCAGAGAGATGCAGCGGGAGTAGACATTGAGGGTAGCAAACCATGAGCTACACGGTAAGGGATTTTTAGAGATTAAAGATGTATTATGCCTACCCAAGACACAAATATTTTAACCTTTTAATGGCCTTGCTATTATATCACAGTGTGGACTATGCCAAAAATGTTTGCCAAAATTTGACATTTGTTCTTCTGCCAAACCCATGGAGTTATGTGGAAATTCAGCTGTGAATGGCTGGCTTGATATATCTTCAAATGGATTGTAAAAATACTAGTGGTTTTTTCCCTCTCATACTAGGTTGCTGAGACAGCGGGATAGGGGCAAAACGAATGGAAACTCTGGAAAGTCTCCACAATCAACTGAAAGGCTGGGTAAAGAGAGGAGAAACATCAGAGCACTTCAGAGAGCAGACTTCCTCTTAGAGCAGGAAGTCAAAGAGTTCACAAGTTCACTGCAGAGGGACACCCGGAACAGGCGTCCCTGGAAACATTATTATCACCTTCATCAGGGATGGATTCTTCTTAATGAGAAACAGCTGCCCTTGTAGGGTTTCGGGGAAGTTTCTGCCCCAGTAGAAGCCAGAATGCACTGTGATATATACATAGGGTCAAAACTGCTCTTTTGCCTTTAAAGTGGAAGAAGGGAAACTGTTCCTTTCTGCGAGTTCCTGGTAGGATAAGGAAGTCTGCCCGTCTGAGGCTGGTTGCTGATTTCTCCACACCAAGACATCACTGCTGCCAGTGCCCATTGTTCTCTTTTGTTACTTGTCTTAAGTAAAAGTGAAGCTCTCTGTAAATAGAAAAGCGATGATGTCATGGAGGAAAGGGCCTGAGTGGCAGGCTTTGCACAAAGCCCCAGGCTACAGCTGCAACCTACACTGTAATTTTAAATTGAAGTCCAGATTACACGATACCATAATACAGCAACAGAGGGTCTGGGGACACAGAGTAGCCAGCAGGCAAGCCTTGGGACGTTAAAACTCTACCTTCCCTTGGGAGAGGAATTTTATTTAAATCTGGGAGAGTGGACATGTCTGGGAAGGAAGGGCATAAACGATCCAGGCGAAACCAGGAAAGGCTTTTGTGTAACTGAGCTGATGGAAAGCAGCTCATTGTTTCTGAACAAAAATTGGCAGAAGTGCACTGAATTCTAGCATTTAGTTTGGTTTCCTACCTAGAGTTATTGAAAGTTAAAATTTTTAAAAACTATACAATTTAATAGACATGCCCTTCTAATTTCTGACATGTGTGCTTTTTGGGAGCAGAGAATTTCCACTCTGCAGGCAACACGGCCCTTAACCCCCAGGGCTGTATTCCAGCTGCCCTCTGTGCAGCCCACCTCTCCGTGGAGACTCACTCCCAAAGACACACCTCCCAAACCAAGCTCATTACCGGCCACCCTGCACCCACCACCCCCAAATTCCCTCCTCCTGCCCAGTTTCCAAACTCCTCGTGGAAATGGCACCACCACGACCCAGGAGTCTACCCTAAAAACCTCAAAATAATGTTAAACGCTCTCCTCTTCCCCTTTTCCACGGATTTAACAAATCCTGCTGGAATTATCGCTTGAATCAGCCCCATACCCTCCAAGTTCTCCCCTCAGGCCCTTATCCTCTGTCCCTTGCGTTAACTGTAACAGTCATGTGCCGGCCAACCAGCCCCCAGGCTCCCGTAACTCCAGTCCATGTCCCACATGGCTGACAGAGTTAGCTTCCTGTGACATAACATCGATTGTATGATTTATCATTTAAATCATATACTCAAAAAGTCTAAACTAAGGCTAACAAGTTGCCTTACAAATCAGGTTTCCTAGCATTTTTACAAGAAGTAGTACAGTAGAGGCAAAGCGGCTTCGCAGCCTGAAATCTGAATCCTTGTTTTGATTCCTGCCCTCAACGCTGTCTAGCTCTGGGTGCTGGGAAGTACTTAACCTTCTGTGCTACAATTTCCTCATCTGTAACAACAATAACAATAAAAATGCCAATTGTGGGGCCGGCCTGGTGGCATAGCACTAAGTTCATGCGCTCTGCTTTGGTGGCTCCAGGGTTTGCAGGTTCAGATCCCAGGTGTGGACATAGGCACCACTTACCAACCTATGCTGTGGCAGGCATCCCACATATAAAATAGAGGAAGATGGGCCCAGAGATAACATCTGGGCCCATCTTCCTCAGCAAGAAAAAAGGAGGATTGGCAGCAGATGTTAGCTCAGGGCTAATCTTCCTCAAAAAAAAAAAAAACCCTGCCGATTGTGAGGATTAAAGATATAAAGGAAAACAGGTAAACCTGTACTCTCCAAGAAGTAAGCATTTGATAAATGCTAGATGGTATTATTGTTAATACTATTATATTAAGATCTCTTTATCATAGACACTCATATTCATTAAAACATAGCTGAATATGGATACAGTTAGAATATCTCCTACAAGGAATTATGTGGTTTGTAAGACTTCCAGTAATCTGATATAAAAATCTTAAAACCCTACTCCTAATGGGGTTGCGTAACACTTTCAATCGTATGTAAATAAGACCAGATTTTAGTCATCCATTAATCGGATAATTATTAATTGCTCCTCTATAAGGTGCCAGTCACTGTGCCAAATCTTATTCAACTTTTATTCTCTTATAATAATGGCAGAGTTCCTAGCACATATTAGAGATAAAAACACATGCTTAAAAATTACAATATCTGGGCTGGCCTGTTGGCATAGTGGTTAAGTGCACACGTTCTGTATAAAACAGAGGAAGATGGGCACGGATGTTGGTTCAGGGCCAGTCTTCCTCAGCAAAAAGAGGAGGATTGGCAGTAGTTAGCTCAGGGCTAATCTTCCCCCACCCCCCCCCAAAAAAATTACAATATCTGTTGTTTCAGTCTCTGAAACCAAACACAATTAAACACAAATGTCACAAATTCTACTGAAGTTAAAAAAAAATTATAGTTCATGCTTCTCAGAGATTCCTACAATTCCACCTAAGTGTTTCCAAAGCCCTAAAATGAATTTTCCAGAACATGCTGGACAACATATATTTTTCCCAGTATAAGTAGCCTTTTTTGATCTGGGTTTAAAAATGAACTACATCCAAATGTCACTAAACTTTCCTTCTCCTGTTTTCACATTTGTTTGAGTCAAAGCTTATTATTTCTCAACGTTTTTAGTAGCTGGGATATATATTATATATTTTAGCCTTAAGAGTACTGTAAAGTTAAAAAATAATATTAAAGTACTGTAGAGGAATTTTGTTAAGCAATTGGTAGATGAAAGATAAAACAGCAGAGAGCTCTTACTAGCTAAATGATTAACATATCAAAACAGCTATTTTCTCAGGGCTAAGAGATAAGTCTTGGCTTTGGGCCAGCAGCTCTTTGCGATTCAAATTAAGTTTGTCAAGTGGTTTCAGATTCTTCAATCAAGGCCCTAAAGTTCACCCGGAGGTGTTGAGTGGAGGTCCTCGTTTCAAAGACATTTTCACATGGGTGAATTGAACCAGTACTGATAGAAACCAAATGACAGAGCCAGGCCTTGGATTGCTGTGGCTGGATCTACAGGAAAATGAAACAGTGGGTTGGTGTCATTTTATCTCCAGCAAGTAAAAGTTGCCAAAAAGATCAGAGAAAGGTTTAAATCTACGGAGTTCAATCTTAGATGTGGTCTGGACTTCAATCAAGTGGGATTTTTTGAAACCTCAATGTTGCTGAGGAACCGGGCAGAGCCCCAGGGAAAGCAGAATTGCTGGGAAGCAGTTAGAAATTTGAAGGGGTTTGTGTTTGCCATTGTCAAGCAACCCTTTTAACGTTGCCTTTATTACTAGAGTTACTGTTGTTGTTTACTGATTATAAAATACAAGAATATGTAAAATACAGAGAAGCAAAAGTTGGAAAATTAAAATTACCTGCCACCCGGAGATCAACTACAACATTTTGGTCTGTTTTCTTCCTTCCTTTCTCCCTTTCTTCCTTATTTCCTTCCTTCTCATGCATCCATCTGTGCATCCATCCATCATTCACATGGCTCTTTTTATCCAGCTATTTCTCTATTTTTACGTAGTTACATAGCTCTGTCGTTTGTTGTATAAAGTTTGCCTTGTCACCCATTTTCAGATGTTTCGACTCATCCTCTAATTTGCAAACTTTAACCCAGGGGCTCTCTGGCTTTCCGAGGCAGGGTGGCTCATGGGCATTTATGGTCTTTTATTCTCTGTTGAAAAATTCCTCACAATCAAGAATTTGGTGTTTTTCCTAGTTTAACCTAAACAAAAGCACAAAATCACACAGAGCTGGAGGGGTTTGCACTAAAGATTTTTTAAAAATTTCTTCCTGCAAAATTACGTTCCACAGCCTGCCCTTTGCTCACTCCCTCACCCCTCCGGATGTGGGTCTCTGGTGGCTCCTTGGGTCTCAGAGATTGTTTCTTAGGGTGGGATTAGAAATGTCTCTGGCAAGATATTGTCAGAGGCATCTTGAAAGATGGGTCATTTATAATTAGTAACAATAAATAATGGCGGTTAACATCTTCATGGGTGTTGTAATTTTTTTTACCAAGTTTTTTACATGCATAAACTCAGCTGGGACTGGTAGAAAGATGGTTTGGATTGTGAGTCAAGGTGCCTTGAGTTCTATTTCTTTCTTTTTCTTTTTTTTGCTGAGGAAGATTAACCCTGAGCTAACATCTGTGCCAATCTTCCTCTACTTTATATGTGGCTCGCTCCCACAGCATGGCTGACGAGTGGTGTAGGTCCACACCCAGGATCCAAACTCGTGAACCTGGGCTGCGAAAGTGGACCAAGCTGAACTTAACCACTACGCCATGAGGCCAGCCCCTTGAGTTCTATTTCAAATTTTGTTTCAACTATTACCTTTTACAAGCACTTAACATTCTCTGGGCCTCAGTTTCCCTGTATATGAAAGGGAGGGGTCAATGCTTAGTGGACCAGATCATTCCCAGATCAGCAGTTACCCTGCATTATGAAGGTTTTGATGGCTCCATATTGGACAGACACTGAGGCATTATTTTCATCAACTACCAGTCAGCAGTGAACTTGCCATGGGCACATACTCAGAAGGAGCCCGAGTGTATACTAATTTGAGTGGGTGGGGGGTGGAGGGAGAATCCAGGGTCTGACTTCCCCAAGCAGAGCTGTAAAGTCGGCTAACGTTGTTCCTCTGTAGCTCTCCTAGGCCCTTGGGTAAGATAAGCTAAGCGAGTAGGGGTGTGTGTAGAAAGATATGAAGGATAATTTATTACATACATACTTCACAGGGCACTGGCACCAGTCAGTACTTCCTGAATAACCCCAGAAACAAATGTAAGATGGAGCAATGGTTGACGAGCAAACGCTTTGCTAAATTTGGGCTCACAGGGGCCTCCTGCAAGAGCTGCGGTGTTTGCTCCAGGAGAGCAGAGTCCGTGAAGACAATGTGTTTCCTGCTTTCAAGGGCACAGGTTAGCACTCATGGCTCTGGGCCTGGGCATTCAGCCACAGAGGTCGCCTTGCCACGTACTCAAGAGTGGGAGGGGAAGGTAATTCCTGGGAATGGCTTCCTGGTCCCCATTCCTTGTGCTGAGTCCAAGGAGAGGAAAGAACAATTTCACCAGTAGCTCTAATGGACATGTTTTCCTCTAAACTTCATTATTATTGACATAGCCCGTCTGCAGTGGTTAATCGAGCAAATACTGGAGACTCGAATGCTTTTGTGCCTCTTGTTTAAAAGTGACTTAGAATTTATTCCCTACTTCCACATGAGTTACCAAAACAGAATTCTGAAGTGACTTATCCAGGGCCACTTGGCAAGCTGGTGGGTTCAATCCCTGCATACCTAGCACACACAATTGGCCTGGTTGGAGGGACAGTGCAAGGATCCCCCTGCCCCCCGGTATTCTTACACATCTCCCTGTCTGCCCCTTTGCAAGGGCCCGAAATTTCCAGAGTTGAGAGTTCCTGATAGTGTCTCCAAGTCCCTCTATTAAGATCCAAGTTTTAGGGCAGGAAGAGCACTTTGAACTTTTATCAAACATTGACCTTAGTGAAATATTCTTCCTCATACCCCTTTCTGAGCCAATTAGCTAGAAGCCAGGCCTTCCTGGAATAAGGCAGGAATGAGACACCTCACAGTGTCGTGGGAGGAGGAAGGGAAAGACTGGAGGTGGGGATTTGCCAAAGACAAACTTCTCATCATAGGGTGCTCCGGCTTCCAGCTGAAAGCGACCCCAGGTTGCGACTTTATTAGCTAATCTTCCTCTTAGGAGTGTGTTTGAAATACCAAGCAATAAAACAGTCTGGGAGTTGACATGTTTAATTAAGTTGAGGTTTACTTAAACTTATTTACTGTCTTCACTGACTCGTCTATGTCCCTCTGTTTCCTAAACAGAAGCAGCCCGGAGGACCGGCCCCACTTGCTTTTTCCTCTACACTCTCTCAATTTGGGTTACTCACCTTTTCAGCTTTAAGTATTATGACGAGGAGAATGCACCTCCCAAATTTCTCTCTAACCCAAGAGTTGGCAAACTTTTTGTGCAAAGGGCCAGATAGTAAATATTTATGCTTTGTGAGACGTATGTATAGTCTCTGTTGAAACTACTCAACTTGTCTTCACAGCATGAAGGCAACCATAGACAATATGTAAATGAATGGGCATGGCAGTGTTCCAGTAAAATGTCATTTGTGAACACTGAAATTTGAATTTCGTGTAATTTTCACTTGTCACAAAAATATTATTCTTCTTTAGATTTTTTTCCCCAACCATTTAAAAATGTAAAGACCATTCTTCCTGGGCCTTACAAAAGCAGACTGTGCTCTGGCTTTGGCCTACAGACCGGAGTTTGTCACTCCCAATACTTCTTTCCACCTTCCATTCCTCCTGCTGTCCAAAACACCCTCAGACTTGACATTTATAATATGAAAATTGCCCGGTCCCTGATCCACCCCATAAAATAGCTTCTTCCCCTAACTTCCTTATTTCTCTTAGGATACCAGAACTTTCCCAGGGCCCCAGGCTGGAACTCTGAGGGTCACTAGGTTTTCATTTGTCATCTCTTATGCAAAACCAGCATCCCAATCCGATTACTGACCCACATGCAATGATGCCAACCCACATGCAACGCTTCCAGCATCTGTCCCGCTCTCCTGTGCAAGATGCTCTGTGCGTCCGAATTAATTCTCACAGAGCTAGACGTTATCATAGTACTCCCTTCAATGTCTCTACCATTTCCTGCACACATTGACCCAGCCTGCAGGACCCTCTGCTCATCTTCACGCAGTTTCCCCTCTGATGGAGTTTTCTAGTTTCATCCCTCACTGTTTCCCTACACAGATCCTCTATGCAGACCAAAGTGACCGGCCTTCAGCAGGGGCAATCAACGTGCTGGCGGAGGAGGCTTCCTCCCTCAAGCCTTTGCTCCTGATCTTCCTCACCCCGACCCCGCACTTCTTTCCCTAAAGCCATGGACCTATCAAAAGGCTCACAGCCAACCACAATAAGATATTACTTCACACACACTAGGGTGGCTATCATAGAAAGAGGGACAAAAACTAGTGTTGGCAAAAATGTGCAGAAAATGGAACCCTCATACAGCGCTGGCGGGAATACAAAATGGTGCAGCTGCTTTGGAAAACAGCCTGGCAGTTCCTCAAAAGGTTAAACTGAGACTTCCCATGTGACCCAGCAATTCCACTTTTAGGTACATGCCCAAGGGAAGTGAAAACATACATCCACACGAAAACTTGTACATGAACGTTCATAGCAGCATTATTCGTAATAGTGGAAACAACCCGAATGTCTATCAACTGATGAATGGACAGATACTGTATGATTCCATTTGCATGAAATATTCAGAATAGGCAAGTCTATAGAGACAGAAAGTAGATTAGTGGTTGCCTGGGGCTGGGGTGGGATTAAAGGAATGGGGGGAAAGGAGGGTGACTGCTAATGGGTATAGGGTTTCTTTTGATATTGATGAAAATGGTCTAAAATTGATTATGGTGATGGTTGCACAACTCTGTGAATACACTGAAAACCCCTGAACTGTACACTTTTAAATAGGTGACTCTTATGCTATGCGAATTACATCTCAATAAAAATTCATGGCCAAATCAGATCATTGTACTTTGACTGTTAAAGATTATCTTTATTTTGTAGTTACAATATATTCTGTTCCATTCAATTGCTATTATATACTACCTTATAATTTTTTTCTGCCTGTATTTCAATTTCCAAAACACATTTTAAACTCTCATACTTTCCCATATAGATGCCTGTGTCTGTTGATCTAATTCAGAAGATATTTCTGAGTAGTTAAGGTAATTTAAATCGAACCAGATAGGAGATGATAGGTTACAGAGTGTGGCTGTGTCAAACACAACTCACAAGCTACCGTGTTGACGTGAAATGATGAAGTAAGGGAAAAAACAACCTTCAGTTTCACTTGTAAATTGCTATGTCTTGCTTTTACTATTGTGCGTCCCTAGGAGTCAATAAACTGGGCATGGGCTGTCTTTCTGATCCACTGCCAGTGCCTGGAAATGAGGATATTTGGTTATGCTTAGGTTGCAGTGTCCCTGTTCATAAAGCCAAAGTATGATAGAACCAGATATATTTTTTAAATTGATTAATTATTGAGTACTATGAGCCTACTATGAGCATTGCACTGGAAAGACTATTTAAGCAAATTCAATAAATAATAAATGACCATGCTAGTGTAGCAGTCAGCTTTCTACATATTGAACACGTGGTCCTCTAAATTCCATTCACTACCAATTTGTTTTCTCTAAAAGTTTATATTTGGCACATGGTTTCTTGAAAGATATCAATTAATAAAATATTAAAGTGTATATCATAGGTCTATATTCAACATATATTGGCTAGATCAGCAAGAAATTAAGTATATGGAAACAAATAGAATCCTATGTGTTTAGCATTCTCTGAAGAGCGTCCATGATCCATTTCATAAATTAGAGCCAAGTAAATGCTCTCAACACAAGGGTTAAGGCACCTTAATAGTATTCTAGGATCCCAAAAGAACTTTCTACCCTCGAATGCTATTCAGAATAAAGACGCAGTGATATATTAAATTATTGTGAGTTTTGATGTCAAGAAGTGTCATTTCAGGGAAGGTCAGAAATCATTTGCCTCTAAAGTATCTCACTTTGAATGACCTAATTCTCAGCAAGTGAAAATGCAAAGTCAAAGCAGGGCCCTTGAAAGGCCAACTTTCCACAGATTGCCTTACAGCCGCATTTTCAGGATTACTCAGCTCCTTGAGAGCCACCCAGGGCCTAGGCAAGCTTGCCAAAGCTAGCGTTCCCACCTAGAGGTGTGGGGCCAAGGCTGTAGTTAGTAAAAAGCATTATCCATTTGTTTGGAATGTCCTGTCTGTGTATCTCCCCTGGGAACCTGTAATGGTGGTGACCAAGGGTTCAGGAACTGGAATCCTAGTTAATCACACTGGCTTTGCCATAGAGACGGTGTTAGTTTCCTACAGCTGCTATAGCAAATTACTACAAATTTTGTGGCTCAAAACGGCACAAATTTGTTATCTTACAGTTCTGGAGGTCAAAAGTCTGAAATGGCTCTCACTGGGCTAAAATCAAGGTGTCAACAGGGCTGGTTCCTTCTGGAAGCTCTAGGGGAGAGTCCATTTCCTTGCCTTTTCTAGTTTTTAGAGGCCACCAGCATTCCTCAGTTTGTGGATGCTTCTTCCTTCTTCAAAGCATCACATCTTCCAATCTCTCTCTACCTCCCTCGTATAAGGACCCTTGTGATTACATTGGGCCCACCAGGGCAATCCAGGACAATCTCCCATCTCCAGATTCTTAATTTAACCAATCTACAAAATCCCTTTTGTCATGTACGGTAACATATTCACAAGTTTCAGGGACTAAGACATGGACATCTTGGGGCCCATCATTCTATCACAGAAACACAACAGAGAGCAGGCCTCCTTGAAATATTAGCATCATCATCATTATCATCCTCATCACTGCCTTTAAACACCTACAATAATCTGGGCATGCATGGTGAACACTCTGTGTCCATCATTTCCTGTCATCCTTAAACAACACTGGAGTTTAGTGTTGGAACACTCATTTTACACACGATAACACTGAAGCTCTGGGAGGCTTAATGACTTTCTGCAAGTCCCACAGCTGTGAGTCCAGTCACCTCTTACCTCAAAGGCCATGATATTAAATACTCTTGGGGAATTCTGTTTGGCCTCTTACAGTCACTACAACCATTTTCATCTGGGGTTATGGAAACACCTTGTCCTCATCTTCCCACCTTCTGTCCAGCCTCATGGTGAATCTCTGGTGCAGCCCCAGGTCCCATTGCCAACCCAACGTCCAAAAAAGACTTAGATGGGTTAGGATAACAGAGCATCTAGCCCACCTGTCTGCCTCACTGGGGAGAGAGGTCAGTCATTTGACATTTCTTCAGTGCCCACTATGTACTAGGCACAGTACCAGGACCTGGCAGTTCACCAATTTTATCACAAACCATTCTGTATATCACTGATGCCACATCCGCAGCCCTTATGATTTTAGTAGCACAACTTGTCCTGTACTTTATGATTTAAAACAAGTAGTTATTCTTGACCCTAATTATAAGCATACTTAAAATGCACAAGAAGACAAGATAGAGATACTTAAGATTTAGCCACTGTCTTTTCCCTACCCAAGCAGATATTCTTCCATTTTTGCTTAGTTCACTAATTTTAAATAATTATAAGTAAAGGTCCTTCCTGATTTCCAAGGGGGAAACTGAGGCACAGAATGGTTATTTGGTCCAGAAAGAGGAAGAAAAATAACCCAGGGGGATCCCAATCTAAGGCAGCCACTTCAAGAGACTGAGAGCCAGCCCTGAGAAACGTCCAGATTGGATAAACTATGTCCACAAAGGTTGGCTTGTCCCACGACTGTGACACTTACATTTGCCTGCCTGGTTTGTTTGGATTATGCGTAGAAATCCTCAGAATACCCCCAGAAAAGCCCAATTCATCACTGTTCTGAGACTGGGCACACAAGGTTGCTGGATCAAGAAAGTGTTTTTTTAAAATATGGAAGAGACTTGAGCATATCTCTATGTTAAGACGGTAGAGCCAGAAGAGAGGAAGCAATTAAAGATAGAGGAGAAACAACAGCCACGAACTAGAAACAACCCAACCACCAGGAAAATGGATAAACAAAAGTGGTGCATCCATACAACAAAATATAACTTAGTTATGAAAAGGCACGACTGACCGCTGTGCACACGATATGGATGAATCTCAAAATCATTAAGTTGGGTGAAAAAAGCCAGACAACAAAGAGTACGTACTGCATGATTCCATTTACATGAAATTTTAGAAAATGCAAACTAACCTGGGAAGTAGATCAGTGGTTGCTTAAGGTTAGAAGTAGAGAGAAAGGAATGAACAACAGAGAGGTACGAGGAAATTTTTGGAGGTAATGGAGATATTCTGTATCTTGATTTTGGCAGTGGTTTCATGGCATCAAAATTCAACAACTTGTACGCTTTAAATGGATGTCATTTATTGTGTATGTTATACCTCAATAAAGCTGACTTACAAAGAGACATACAGGGAGGCTCCTTGGGCTCCCGTGGACTGGAAGAGGAACCCTCTTCCACTGGGAAGGAAGGGAAGAAGGCCAAGGTAGAGATGGTTATGGGTCCATTCGTTGCTAAGGAGGAAAGGGCAGAGAGAAGAGGGTGATCAGCCACCATTTGTCTGAATGCTTTCTCCAAAGCTCCCTGCATTATTGTCCCCAGCAAAGAGTCTCCTTTGAATACACACATTCACGTGCATCGCCACGAGGTCAGTTCCCATCTGAAGGCTGGAGACTCCCACTGGCACATCTTAACCCGCAATGTGAGCTCTCCAGGGAGAATATTTGCAAGGTCTAACCTTCTTGTATCTCTAAATTCAGCCGACTTTCAGCTTGGTATTCCTGTCACATAGAGCCCCCAGAGCCTCAGCAGCGAACTGGCTCTCAGAGTGGCATTTTCTTTGATTTCTTCCTGTGCTGCTTTAATCACTGGCAGCCCCAGAAGCCATAGAAGGTGGGAGAAAAGGCTTAGTCAGAAAGCTTCAGACTGGGAGGAGAGCCTGAAAGATAGGGATCTATAAGCGCCTCTGCAGTTATCAGTCCTTTCATTGAACCACTCACGGGAGTGTCTCTGACAGTATTTTGCAATAATGAAGACAGAGCCATAGCAACCAGACTACAAAGAGAAGCAAAGGCTTCTGGAAATTGCTCCAAGTCTCTGAAGAGATATTAGCATTTCGCAGCTTCCATTTCTTTTTGTGTTTGTTTCCTTTCAGTAGCTACTGGAGATACACTGTGTTTTCTTTACACACCGCCAAACTAGGGAAATTTTGATTTATCACAGCTGGGTACATGGGCCTAAAACTGGAATTCTTCAGTTAATAGAAATATTACATAAAGTGTTTTTTTCAGTCATCAAAAAGTCACCTTCAGAAAATGCTTTCTTAGCTGCTGTCTAATATCTGGTACCTTTTTATATTAATAATAATCTTTTCATCCTTCTGAAAAAACAGGAAGTTGTGATTAAGTAGAAAAACCAAAAAACCTCCCCCTTGACATCGTGCTAGTTAACTGAAAGTGCTTCACCAGGGCGAGTTTCTCATGAAAGCTGAAGGCTGGGCAGGGTCCCCACCCTTGGGTTACAGAAAATGAGCTGGGTCATGCAATTTCTCCATTGTAGCCATTTAGGTTTTTACAAAAGAATAATGATGTGAGACCTGAAAGAGGACAAAAAAAAATGTGACTACGCCTGTGAAGATGAGCATGGCATTAAGGTGCCCATTTGGGGCTCACCCCTCTGGCGAAATAGGAGCCTATTGTCCCTTATCACCCACCAAAACGCGTATCAACGCTACATTTTAAAAGCAAACAGATGACCAAAAGAATTGAAAATTAACAAATACTTGTACACAAATGTTCACAGCAGCACTATTTACCATAACTAAAAGGTGGAAACGACGCAAATGTCCATCAGAGAACAAAAGGATAAACAAAATGTGGTCTATCCATACAATGGCATATTATTCAGCCATAAAAAGTAATGCAGTACTGATGCATGCGACAGCATGGATGAACCTCAAAAAACGATGCTAAGGAAAAGAAGCTACACACAAAAGGTTACGTATTGTGTGATTCCATTTATATGAAACGTCCAGAATAGACAAATCCATAGAGACAGAAAGCAGACTGATGGTTGCCAGAGGCTGGAGGTAGAGGGGAATTGGGTTTCATTTTGGGGTGATGAGAAAGTTCTGGGTTTTGTTTGTTTGTTTGTTTGTTGAGGAAGATTAGCCCTGAGCTAACATCTGCCACCAATCCTCCTCTTCTTGCTGAGGAAGACTGGCCCTGAGTTAACATCCATGCCCATCTCCCTCTACTTTATATGTGGGACGCCTACCACAGTACGGCTTGCCAAACAGTGCCATGTCCGCACCTGGGATCCGAACCAGTGAACCCCAGGCCGCTGAAGCAGAACGTGCAAATTTAACCGCTGTGCCACCGGGCCGGCCCCATAAAAACCTTTTAAATACAAATAATGCACTCAAAAATAAAATATCAAAGAAAAATTACTATAAAAAAAGCAGAAGGGCGTGCGATGTATTCAATTCATTCTATTAATATTAAGTGAGCCTTCTGTGTCTCCACTAGAGGAGGAAAGACATGTAAATAAACCACCCCATGCTGTGATGAGGACAGGGACGGGGTGGCGGGAGTGGGGAGAGCTGTTTTGCCCGAAGGGCTGCCAGTATGGTAGAAGACAAATATTACAGCGTGCCTTGCACCAGGAGGCCACACCCTGCCTCAGCTGGAATCTCACGGAAAGGTTAATTAGTAAGGCAAGGCAGAATTTGGTTAGGAGCTCAAAGGAGCGATAAAGAGTATGGTAAATGTTTACAAGAGTTTAGAGATGGAAAAGCTCTCCTAGGGTGGACTCCCCGCAGGCCGAAGCACGGAGGAAGCACGAGTTCTACCAGGATCAGGAGTCAAGGCTTCTAGTCTCTGGTTGGGTCACTGCATGACTAGGAACTTGGTCAAGCCATGTAACTTTCTGGGTCTTGGTTTTCTTTGTTAAGTGCTCCGCAGACTGAGCTGACATCACAGATGTCTGTGGAAAATTTAAAACATAAAGACTCCCTTAGGGCTAGAGAAAAGGCCCCTTAGAGATCACCCGGTGGTTCTCAGGCTTGAATCTCTTGGGGCTTGTTAGTACTAAGATTGCTGGTCCCCACTCCCAGAGTCTCTGATTCGGTTGGTGTGGGGTGGAGACCTGAAAATTTGCATCTCTAACAAGTTCCCCATGAAGCTGATACCTCCATCACACTTGAGAACCACTGAGATAAACTAAACTAGTCGTTACCAACACGGGCTGGTCATCAGAATCACCCAGAAAATATTTCACTAAAAAAATACTAGGACCTCACTCCACATGCAGTGAACCAGGGATCCTCTGGAGTCTAGACACTTCTGTCCAGCTCTAGATCCCATGATGCTTCTGAGAGGTGGGCCTGGGGCTGGCCTCTTACGGTGAGCGGGATTCGGAATAGGGGAGAGAAGGACCTTGGGATTCACTTGAGCCAGAATGAGCAGGAACAAGCTCCGGGTCAGGAATCAGCAGCCTATGATGGGAACCATGGACCCAACTCATCTTAGATAACATTTGTTGACCACTCACTGCATTTATTTGGCACCTAAAGAAGTGAGGGAGGGAGATACAATAGGAAAAGAAGAGTGGCTTTTGTACAAGAGACACTTGGGAAAGGCCTGAGGAAACTTCACAAAATGTTCCAGACAGCGTCAGTGCTGGTCTGCCAATATATAGTCCTGCATTCTTTTTATTTTTCCCAGAACTAAGTCTAAATAATAATAACAGCTTTCAAATAAAAATATTGTAGCATAAATTCCTAAGGAATGAAATCCAATTTACTGATGTCTTAGCATAAAGTGTTTCCTGAGATGCCATTTCCTGAGGTACCAGGTAGAATGACCATTCACTGAATATTTAGTTGGTGGAATGAAGAGAAGGAACTGTTCTGTTCCCTCTGGTTGTTACTTCTCAACCCAGACATCCTACAGCACAGATACGGGCCTCCCTACAGATCTGTGCCCTAGGAGATGATCTTACTTAGAGGAACTCCTGCCAATTATTCAGATATTTGACCTAAGTTGCATGTTTGACCTTAAATCATCTGCTAGAACGAAAACAACAGGCAAGAAGGTCCTATTGCTTCAGAAAAAAACAGGATGTATTCACTGGCGGGCACGTATAACATGAGTGTAACTTGGTAAGCTTCTATGATGTGTAATTGAAAAATTCTCCCGAGAGTTTACTTAACTTGGGCCAAGTGACAACCTCCCTTCTTGCCCCCAACCTTGCAATAGGACTAAACAGCCTGAATTGTCTTCTCTACAAATATGAGTGGTGTGATCATGCAGCTGGTGGCCAGGCTATTTGGGAAATTCTCCCTGGTAACTATCTTTGTTTTATTAAGGTTCTTTTCAAGAAGACGTAAATTCTTTGAGGTCATGCTATTATATACTTTTGCTCTTCACTGCACTTCGCACAGCACTGGACACACCAGAATCCCAGGACGGTCGAATTGGTTCACTGACTAATCAGAAAATGCTGCCTTGAATAGGCACCTTTAATAGTTCCACAGCAACCATGTTGTAGATCTCCACGTCACCCCTGGATTTTTCTTGTGACTCTGATTCTCCCTCTTCTCAGTCCACTCTATTCTACAGCCTTCGGATACAGCCATCCATACCTCACTCATGAACTGAGGCAACTGGGGGCAGTGGAAGGAGGGCTGACCAGGAATCAGATCTGGGTTTGAGTCTCAGCTAAATATGGGGTAGCTCGGTGACCCCAGACATATCAGCTAAGCTTTTCAAGCTTCCGTTTCTTTATCTTAAAAATGTGCATAATGATATCCAACTTAGCAATTTCTTATCTCTCCAACTTGACTGTTAGCAACTTAAAAGCAAAGACAGGGTTTTCTGTCCCTTTGGTCTACTCCACGTTACCCGCCTGCCGAGCACCCCAGTAAGCTAAGTAAATACTTGCAGAACTGGTGTTTGAAGGAAGAACGGGACAAAGGAAGAAATGACTCTGAAGTTTAGGAGAAATGTAAAACTCAGAATTATTTTTTCCCGTTTTCTTCTATTCTGTGTTTTCTTGGCCTAAGGACAGAGAATTGCAGCAAAGTTTGTGAACATCAGCGGGAAGAGTGATGTTTGTGCAAGCTGGTGAAACTCAAGAGAAGCTCAGAGATTTTGGAAATCCATTTGCCTTTCAGCCAGTGAGTGAGGCCTCCAGCCTCACAGCCTAACGTTGTCCATCTTTGAACACACAAAGGAACGCTTGCTGGTGAATTATGTTTGCTCGATATTAACAAACCCTCAGAAGAATGATGTGATGTGCAGACACGTCAGATATGATTGTTGTGTTTCTCACAGGCCCCTGGAAGGTAATTATGGGAAAACTTCTATTAAATGCCGCAGACTATAGCATTTTCTTGCCTTCCTCTGTCAACAGGTCCCATGTGAAGGTTACTATGGGAAACACTCCCTACTGAAACACCACTCATGTCTGCAGCCCGGGAGATTCTAGCAGCAACCTATTATGCTCAGGGGCACGGCCCTCTGGGATTTCATCCAAGCTGGAGAAAGACAGCCTGGTAGGGGGGAAAGAGCATTTTGTAAACAAAACTGAAAGAACAGGGTGTTCATTTACACTGCTGCAAAAAGAACCAGCAAGGCTTTGACTTAGTTGGATCAGCAAAACTAACTAACTTTTAGGCTCCAATTTGCTCAAGAATAAGTGTGTTTCGGCTAAAGAGAGTTCGTTTTCAAGTCGTTTCTTGGGGCCACTTTGCATGAAAAGTAGAATGTAATCAGGTAACATGAAAAGCACCAAGGCCATTGCAAAGAGCAACATTTTGTATAAACATGAGTGTTTCACCAGGAGACTGAGGCATAAGTCTTGGTAGAGGAATCACAGAGCGTATTGGTGACCAGAAGTTTCAACTAACCCTTTGAGCTGAGAAGTCACTCCGGAACAAAACTACAGCAATAAATGAAAGGAAGATAAGAAAGCAAATGTCATAAGTTGGATTTTCTAGAAGCAGAAGTCGTGAGTAGGATTTAGGTGCGTGGGAATTACTGAGGTAGTGCTCTAGGGAGAAAAGGAGCAAGGCAGACAAGGGAGAGAAGGGGAAGGACGAAACAAGGGTTTGATCTCAGCTTAGCTCCAGCCTGACCCTGTGGGGAGCTCTGGAGCATGAAGCACACCATACAGTGGCACCTTGTGGCTTGGGATCCCGCTAGCTGTGAGCTGCTGGGGGTAGGGAGCTGCATAACCTCCCGGACCAGGCGACATCCCTCTGGAGATGAGGAGAGCTGTAATCATGCAGCAGCAGGAGGAGCATGCACCAGCCCAGTAAAGGGGGTCTGAGCGCCACTAGTTGCCTACCCAAAGACACATGCTAGTTAGTGGCACAGTCAAGACTAAAACCCATCTTTCAGCCTTGCCACTGGCTCATCAAGGCCCCTATTTATAATGGCAATACCTACCATGTGCCATCCTTTTTTTTTTTTTTAAAGGTTTAACGTTATTTATTTTTTTTGAGGAAGATCAGCCCTGAGCTAACATCTGTCGCCAATGCTCCTCTTTTTGCTGAGGAAGACTGGCCCTGAGCTAACATCCATGTTCATCTTCCTCTACTTTATACATTGGATGCCTGCCACAGCATGGCTTGACAAGCGGTGCGTAGGTCCACACCCGGGATCTGAACCAGCAAACCCCGAGCCACCGAAGTGGAACGTGCGAACCTAACCCCCACGCCACCGGGACGGCCCCAGTGCCATCCTTTATAAAGCATTTTCAGAGCTATTATCTCATTTCATGCCCACCATAATCCTGGGAGATAGACAAAGGCAGATATCTGTGTGCCCTTGACATGGAGGCTAAGAGATTGATCTGGCCCAAGGCCACAGACTGGAAGTAACATAGTTGAGACTAGAACCTTGCTCCATGGGACACCACCACTTTTATAGGTCAGAAGAGATATCCAATAGCGAGCCACAATTTAGCCCTTTATGCTTGATGTCTACTGACCACAAACTCAATGTCTTCGATTTGGTTTTGTCCTATGTCCCTCATATGCCTGGCAGTTGTGGGCCTCAAACAAGGACCACCATTTGAGCAGGGGCTTGCTCAAGGGATGTTTAAGCTCCTTGCCATGTGTCACCAGCCCTGGTGCAGGGTTTCTGTTTTCTATTTCTAACTTTTGATATCAACTCTTAGTTACAAGAGAAAAACAGTCTATTTTTATAAAATGACTCAGATGTCTCTGGAAACATTTACAATCCTCGGAATGTTTTGTTTTAATAATTTCCTGATCTGTATGCAGTAAGGCGTTTTCGTGTAATAGCTCATATGAAATTCCTCATCATTGTGGAGTTTAAATTTTGCTTTATACTTTCCTTGCATTTAAATTTAATCACAGTCGATTCTCATGTGAGCTGAATTTGTGATAACTTCCTCCGCCGTTTGCTTATTTACAGGGCGTGCTCTCTGCTTTTCATCCCATCTTCCTCCTCCATTTCCTTAAGCCTCAGAAGCTTTCTCATGATCTCATGGTTTCCTGCACTGGCGTCTGGATAGCCAGAGCCTGCTCCAAATTCTGCCATGGAATGTTTACATCTTTGATGAGGTCACCTGCACAAGGCCATCATGGGTTGTGGAGATGGAAGATGTTGGTTCCAGCCCACAGTGCACCTTGCACTGACCTTGTGATCTTGTAGCAAAAAAGAGCATGGGGACCTATAATTATGCTTGTCCTTTGACCTAGAAATTGCCCTTCTTTCATCTATTCTAGAGAAATAATTGTAGATATGCCCAAAGGTTTGATTATAAGGATGTTTACCACTGCAATTTTTATACACACACAAAATTGTTCAGGACTCCTCAGCCTCCAATAAAAGAGGAATAGGAATATAAAATATAGCCACATGACACAAGGTGCATCTCAAACTTGAATTTATATCACAATCCCCAGGGCTTGTTAAATAAAACACAAGTTACTGTGCGTCACCCCCAGAGCTTCTGATTATGTAAATCTAGGATGGGATCTGGGAATTTGTGTTTCTACAAGTTCCAAGGTGATGCTCATACTGCTGGTCCATGGACCACACTTTGGGAACCATTGCTATACTAGAATATGTAATGACATAGTTTCTATATATTAGTCTTAAAAGGAAATTTATGTACAAAAAGTACTTTAAACCTATTTTTTGTAAATCAATACCAAATATTTAAAAAGTTAAATGGTGGTTAACTTTCAGTTATCTTTGAATGGCAGGATTATGGGAGGAGGGTGGAATCTCCCCCCACCCCGTTTTGCATTGACTCAGAACTCACAGACCTGGGTGTAATCCTATCATCTCCAGCTCTCATCTGCTGTATGATCTTGAGCAAATTAGCTAACCAACAGCCACAACTTCCTTGCCTATAAACAGATAATGATGCTTCCCTCAAGGAGAGACTTTGACTATTAAGGGAAATAACGTAACACTCATGTATTCATTCATTGACAAATATCTGTGGAACCCCTCCTGTGCCCTGGGCGCTGCGCGGAGGTCACAAGGTGAGAAGATGAAGAAGACTCGGTGTCTGGACTTCACACAACTTCAAGTCTATTGAAGGAAAAAGACATTCAACCCCCCTCATCTTTTTCCCTGTACAGATATACTTCAATGAAAGCATCTTAAAATATCCCAATTTCCCAAATTGCTGATTTATGGGGTCTCAATGTTTTTCCCCTTACAGAAGAATATACGTCTGGATTCCTCTGATGAGCCAGTGCCTGGAGCATGATTTAATTTAAACAGATCTTTTCAGGATCAAGCCTGTTGGTTGAAGTGAGTCAAGCGCCACTCACAGTGTGGCATTTCCTGGGCCTGTAGGCGTGGCTCTGTCACAACCTGGGTGAAGGGTTATCCCTGCTTTACAGAGGCCTGGGAGGATTAAAATGTCCATACTCCCTCATGCAAAGTGAGTCTGGATCCTTATTAAACTCTCGGAGCACAGCCCAAGAAGAGAGAAAAGTGCCCCCCCACCCCCAACCAAGAACCGGGAAATAAATGCTCCTTGTTCCGTCAGTGAAGGCACCTGAGGCGAACTTCTTGCTATGACCCAATGTGAAGGAGTGTTTGAGATCCTGGAGACATGTTGTCTAAAACCCACACAGCACAGGGTGGCACAGAGCTCCAGCGTCAGGTTTCACCCCAGAGATATTTTGCTAATAGAGAAAGGTTGTTGGAGCTGTGGTCGTGAGGAAACTGGTACACCCTGTGCTCCGTGGGAGAGGCCCCAGGATACGGGTTATCGTGGGCAAGAGCCTGGCCTTCCTGGGCGCTGCCTTTGAGGCCTCTCTCTTGGCCAAGCTCTGCCTTTCTCTCTTGATAACGCAGTATGTTTACTCCACCTGCCCCCGTACCTGGGAGGTGCTGCAGGCAGTGGGTATGTTTTACTGCTGGACTCCAATCTCTGGGCCTCTCACTGTAAAAAAGAAAGAGAGAGGAAGGGGAAGAAGCTGGATCAAACCTTTCAAAAAACAAACCCCGTAAAACTCCCAGGGAAAAAAATGAAATAATTGCTGTATTTTAGAAGATGATTTTTCCTAGGTACCTTAGGCTTTATGTTTCATGGCATATCTTGAACTTCCAGAAGGAAGCTGTAAAAGCGCTCACCAAATATCACTGTGGGAGGAAGGAAACAACTCAGAGACAGGGTCAATAAAACCAAGGTGGATGTAAATTCTATGTCGTTTCCATTCCAGGGACTGTGAATATCCAAGTGAAAACTACAGTGAAAAGGGAACCTGCCTCATGCAGCTTTATGAAGGCTCGAGTCGAGTCTGCAGGTCCTCTAGCAAACAATCAAAAAGATAAGTAACCTAAAAATCCTTTTTCTTAAAAAAAATTGAGATATAAGTCACATACCACAAAATTTACTCTTTTAAACTGTACAATTTAGTGGTTTTTAGTATGTTTATAAAGTTGTGCAACCATCACCGCTTTCTAATTCCAGAACATTTTCATCACCCCACCAAGAAATCCCATACTCATAAGCAGTCACTTCCCATTCCCCCTCCCCCCAGCACCTGGCAGTGACTAATCGGTTTTCTGTCTCCATGCCTTTGCCTATTCTGAATATTTCCTACCGATGAAATCATAGAGTATGTATTCTTTTGTGTCTGGCTTCTTTCACTTAACATCATGTTTTCAAAGTTCATCCACATTCTAGCATGTATCAGTACTTCATTCCTTCTTATGGCTGATAATATACCATTGTATGGACATACCACATTTTGTTTATCCAGGATGAGATAAGCCATGGGTGGTCAATGATTCACCTGTCTGGTGAATTTATTACAATTTAGTGTAAAAAAGTTATTATATGAGGAGTTATATTTAAACAATATGGCCTGCTTTGGGCCAGGCCTCCAAGCACCTACCTAGTCATCTAGTGAGTGTCCATTTAGTCACCTCAACTGGAAGAATGTCCCTGATGGGAAAGTGTGTGGTACACTGTATCTGTGAAGCTCTTCATTGTCAAATGCAGCAAATTGCTAAGCTGTGGGGTAAACACAGCCAATTTTCAAGTGCAAAATGTCACTCAAAGTATATTCAGATATTGAGATATTCAGGGAGTTGACAACAGTAGATTCTACCAGAACCAAGGAAGATATATAGATGGTCAATAAGCATATGAAAAGATGTTCCACACCATATATCAGAGGGAAATGTAAATTCAATCAACAATGAGATACCACTACATGCCTATTAGAATGGCCAAAATCTCAAACACCGACAACACCAAATGCTTGTGAGGAGATGGAGCAACAGGAACTCTCATTTGATGCTAATGGGAATGCAAAATAGTACAGCCACTTTGGAAGAGAGTCCAGCAGCTTCTCAGAAAACTAAATATACTCTCACGGCACAATCCAGCAACTGTGCTTCTTGGCATTTATCCAAAAGAGCTGAAAAGTTATGTCCACACAAAAACCTGCACATGGATGTTTATGACAACTTCATTCATAATTACCAAAACTTGGAAGCAACCAGATGTCCTTCAGTAGGTGAATGGATAAACTGGTACATCCAGACAATGGAATATTATTCAGCACTAAAAAGAAATAAGCTATCAAGCCATGAAAAGACATGAGGGAACTTAAATGCCTATTACCAAGTGAAAGAAGCCAATCTGAAAAGGCTACAAACTGTAAGATTCCAATGATGTGACATTCTCGAAAAGGCAAAGGTATGGAGACAGTGAAAAGATGAGTGAGTAGTTGCCAGGGGTTGGGAGGGAGGAAGGGATGGATAAGTGGAAGATGGAGGATTTTTAAGGCAGTGAAACTACTCTGTATGATACTATCATGATGAATACATGCCATCATACATTTGTCCAAAGCTGTGGAATGTTCATTACTAAGAGTGAATCCTAATGTAAACTATGGACTCCGGCTGCTGCTGATGTGTCCATATAGATTCATCAATTGTAACAAATGTACCCTCTGGTGGGGGATGTTGACAGTGGAGGAGGCTGTGTGTATGTGGAGAGGGGGACAGCGAGTACATGGGAAATCTCTGTATCTTCCCTTTAGTTTTGCTGTGAACCTAAAACTCATCAAAAAATAGTCTATTTAAAAAAAATTCTAGTATAATCCTTGGCACTACGAATGTAGTTACAAATATTTGCTGATAACCAGGCCATTTCCACTCCAACTGTTTGTTCTCCTCCTGGCAAGACTTTTAACCCTGAAATGCTGTGTTCATATGTGAGGAGTCTAACTGAGAGTTTCCAGACTACTAGGTTTAGTCCAGTGCCCTGGGATCAAGTTCTTATCTGCCACTCACCTTTCTGGGACTCAGTTTCCTCATCTGAGAACTGGGGAGTTGGCCTAGATCATCTCTAGGTTCCATTCAGCTTGACCAGTCTGTGAGCTGGGTAAGGTCTGACAAAAGTCAATGTATAAGGCTGGCTCCAAAGATGTGACTCATACTTACCTGTCTCCACCCCAAGGGATGTGTTAGACCCAGTAACCACATTTTTCAAGTCAAAATGCAGGGTTTATTACCCAAGAAATGATTTTTTTTTATGTTTGAGAAGTTGTCTGGGCTCCCTATTACCATGTATGTTCCATATAGAAACATTGGAATGTTTATAAATATGTGAAAAAGAAAAGTAAAATCGCTCATGGATCCTTCTCATTCAGGATAACCACAAAGATATTTTGGTGGTTTTCCTTCCAGGCTTTTTGAAATTATTGATTTCCAAGTCTATCTTCTTCCCTAGATTGTGAATGCCACGTATTTTATTCTTAGTTATTTTCCCAAAGCCTGGAACTTAGCAGGTATGCATTAAATTTTTGATTTAATGAATCAATTAAGTTTGCATGGCAAAATATTTTCAATTCCAAGGTATTTCTATAATTTATGAGAATAACAGGGCAAAATGATTGAGAACAGTTGCTCCATATCAAGAACAAACCTTAGTTTGGGGCACTAATCACATGCTTAATTTTGAAGAGTTGGCCATTGAAGATAATTTTTACAGATTTTTAGGGGAAGGAGGGCAGGGAGGGTTACAGAGACCATTGCATTTCCACAAGAAAAGCCGGACCCCAGAATTCAGAGCCTCTGGGCTTTTATGGAGAGGGTGGCATTAGTTGAGTAATTAAACTTCAAACTCCTGCAGACACAGCTCTTTTTTTAAAAAAATGATTTTAACTTTTTAAAGCAGTTTTAGGTTTACAACAAAATTGAAAGGCAGGTACAGAGATCTCCCACCCTCCCCCTGCCCCACACATGCACAGCCTCCCCCATTATCAACATCACTCACCAGAGTGGGATGTTTGTCTCCAAGGATGAACCTACACTGACACATCGTCATCACCCAAAGTCCACAGTTTACCTTAGGAGACTCAGCTCTTTCATGTTTTGTGTTCAGCTGCAAGTAATCAAAAACCCAACTTGTGTGGTTTAATCCTAGAGGAATTAATTTTTTTTACATAACAGGAAGTTTGAAGAGAGGCAGTTGTCAATATTCAGATCAAAGAGCTCTGCCCTATCACGGCTGGGCCCACGTCTCTGCAGTTCTCTTGGAGTTTCCCTCATTGTCCTGGTTCCAAGCATCACTTCTGCATTCAGGGCAGGAGGAAAATGGGAAGAGAAGAGGAAAAGGCCACACCAGCCGGCTCCGTCTGTTTTTGTTATGGAAGCAAAAGCTTTCCAGAGTTCACCCCTGTCCCAAGAAGACTTCTGCTTCGGTCACACTGCCCAGAATCAGGTCACATGGCTCTTCCTGGTTACAAGAGGGTCTGGGGAACAGAGCTGCGCATACTGCTACTGCAGACAAACTTGAGGTTATGTTAGCACGGAAGAAGGGGATGAACGGATATAGCTATGCAAGCAACAGTGCTTGTCATATACACTGCAATACCCAGCTGCTGTGTGGCTCTTCATGGGGTTCGAGTTAATGGGTGTAAAGCACTCGTTTCAGTTGGCATCCAGTGTAAGGTAGCTTTTAACAATAACAATAACTACATTTATTATAACAAGCCCTTTTAACATACAGTTTTTGTTTAATCTTTAAACAATAGCGCAGAGTAGGTAAGCGAAGTCTTCTCATCCCCACTGTACAGATGAGAAAACCGAGACCCAGAGCAGGTGCAGCTACGTGTACCCAGTGGACACAGAACTTTAACTTAACTCTTGTGCCTCTGAAGCCTGTGTCAAGAACTGCAATTCTGTTTGTCCCTGCTCAGTCCCCACTGGATGTTGAACCTTTGCTAAGGTCATAGGACTTAAAATGCTGAGAAATAAACCGGGTCAACTCGAGTTGGGAGCCTGTGGAAGACAGCGAGTCTGTCTGTGGTTTCCTCTGCCTGAGATGGGCCGTGGGCTTTTAGTTTTGTTCAGTGCAACATTCTAAAGGACTTTCTGGCTGTAAGCGTGGGCTAGCAAAATGTAGGCTGAGGAGCTGTGGCCAGCTGTGGGCAGTCACACCCCTCAAAACCTCAGATTACAATAGAACATTGACAAACAGTCCGAGGCAGTGCTGGCCTCTAATCAAGTGAGCTGCTGGGCCAAGAGGGGGCCACCTTTGCCTCGGGTGCACGGCAAAAGCTTGCTCTTAGAAAGACAAATCCTTCAAGATCTCTTTTTTGAAATATTGGAGTTTTCCTTTGGCTGCTGAAACTATTCATGATATAGAGCTCAAGGGAGTTATAGGGAATTTCAGAGACCAACGCCCATAAAACCCCCTCCCACTGAACTTTAGACAGAATGCCTTATGTGTGGCCCTGTGAAGAGAAGTTATACAATGCGTGAAAATGAGCAAATGATGACCGCATGTCCTTTCAAAGTCATCCTGGAGCTCTGTTTCCTAAGCCAAGGGTATTTCATTCTCCACAGAAATGCTGCTTTGTTTGACTTACTATTTACCACTGATTAGGACTGGGACTTCACAAAGTCAGATGGTAACTTGTAGACCGAGAAGTTACAATGATTTTTGTCCAGTAGAGTTGCAAACAATTTATGTTTGGTAAAAAAGATAACCTCAAAGGTTACGGTTTTATTGCCTTGTAGGGCATCAAACAGTTTTGTATCTATCGTTGCACCATATTTTAACACTCTTTTCTCCACTGACTATATATACATCAGTCTCTCCTATATGCTGGTTTCCTCATTAAGGAATTAAAGACGTCTTTGATACCTGCTCACCATATATTTGCATAAAGGTCATGTTTTCAGCGTTTTGATGTTTGCTTTGGCAGTGCCTTGGCAATTCTTATAGAGAGAATTAACCGTAGTTTAAGGCATTTAGCAATGTGAAGACCATAAAGTGCAAAGAGGAACATCCCACTGGGAGTATGTGTGCTATTTAACTTGATCCTTGCCTCAGCTGTTCATAAACACTGTCTGGAAGCTATTCCTCACAGTGTGTTGGTATTGGATTCCAGAACAAAATCAAAATAAACAAAACAATGCAAAATGAGAAGCCCTATGCAAACAAAGGGATGAACATACAAATTACAAATTTAGAAATGAAATGGAATCTGCTGGTGGTGGCCACCTAGAGAGCATCCTTTTTGCTTCTAAATTCTGCCTCTCCACAGGTACTTGCTTTCTTTCCAAGCCCAGAGCCTATTTTCCAGGCCATGTGCATTGGATGGAATTTCTAGTGTAAAGAAAAACAAACTCCATCAAGCATATTTTATCCTAATCTGCACAACGATCGTTTCCTCTTCCAGGGGAGGGGACACACGTTGTAAAGACCCAGAAGCCAGTGCCTTCTCCGACGGGTACCAACCTCAAACAACCTTTACTTGTCCCTTTGATGCCTCCAGTTCACTAACAGGGACTTGCCGAGTTCCAGGTTCTAAAAAAATTGCTTGGGATCTAGTGGTAAAGGATTACAATTGTATCGCATTTATTTATTTATTTTAACCGTCTCAGTAGTGGAGCTGACAGTCTGGGGAGAGAGAAGAGTATTTGAGAAATAAACAAATTATGTCCTGCTATTTATCGTGTGTGTGTGTGTCTATGTGTAAGAGACGCCTCTTGTTTGAGGCTACCCTTTAGTTTTGGCACTTCTCCTGAAACTTACACAGAGATCATTGAAAATCCCATGTGCTTGTTAGTAAATTTGTTATAAAAATAGTAAGCACCTAGACCACATCATCACACGGGTTCCTGCAGTCCCTGACCGCATGTTTCCACTGCTAAGGCAGTTACATGTGGGCGTGGGGAGTGTCAGAACAATTCGTTTGACTCCAGTAGTGATATTCCTACCAGAACAAACACCTAACCCCTGAGATTTCCAGGATGATTTCCACCAAATGGGTCACAGGAAAGAGCTCTGAGATAATCCATGTCAGAGTTGTGTTCTGCATGCTCTATGCGACTTACAAATGCCTATGAATAGTAAGTCCACATGACGATATTGTCACTTATGTCTACAATCCATTTACTGTCTCCGTCACATTCTAGATCCTCAAACCATCTGCCTCTCACTCGAAGAAAAATACTATGAACTATATACATAACCATAAGACAATTTTTTTTATCATTGGTCTTGCTCAATATAGGGCCTGCATCTCTCTCACGAAAAATACTATTTTATGTATTATGTCATATTCCTGAATGCCAACTTGTAGGAAGTCACATACATGTCAGAGAATCTTTGAATTGTGTCTGTTGTAAGGCAATGGATTAGTTGTATTCTCTCTGATGTTCTCATATCATTGTCCCACCAAGGTAGTAACTTCAAACCTTTGATAATCATGTTAGACTCGTCTATTGGTCAATTGTAATCAGAATCCAGATTCTGATTTTCAGTCTTCTGGTGCTCATTCCGTTCTCCCTGAGTGCTCAGTGGTGGGTTAGAGGGCTCAGGTTAAGTTTTCTGAGTTCCTCAAGATGTCTCTTGTCCCAATAAGGAGACTCAAAAATATTTACAAATGTTATCATTCATATATTTTGGAAATTCAAGCCACTTTCAGGCATGTCAAATGATTCTCACCAAAACTTAAACTTTCTCATCTCCCTCTTAGAGGAATATTCCCATATATCTCTGTTGAACACTTCCTTCTCTTGTCTAGAGACAAAAGACTTTCTGTGTTTCTTAGACTTTCTTACTGAAATAATCATGTTAGTTCTTTTGTTTGCCTCTGATCTAGAACATTATCATTGTGCTCTCAATTTTCTTTTTAAAACAATATTTTTTTTAACATGGGTGGGATAAGATGGCTTTGTGACTTGTTACGTATTCCCAAGACAGAGTATACTGGAAAATAGAACTCTAGTTTTGAAAATGACTTTTGACCCTATTTTTCTTAAAATGGGAGAATCAATTATATAATAATCTCTGGCACAACCTCTGACACCTTTTCTAACATCATTCTTTATATGACTCAATCAAGAAAAATAATGGTCTGCATCCTTTTTCCACAGCCACCTCCCATGCAGAATAAAGTCACTAAGAGCTATTCGACCAAAACGATCCAGGAACCAGGTTGTTTGAAGACCTTCTCACTCACCAAGATCTCCTGGCAGCCTTTCTTCTCTTTTCTAGCACTCACTGTAAGATGAAGGGGTACAAACAGAACACAGCACTCCATGTTATTATCCAAGGCTCCTCTCCTCTAATTGAATTTGTACTTCAGTGAGTTCTTCAAGTTTTCTTTGAATTTTCTAAAGAAGCATTAGGGCTTAACACTTCTTTCAAAAGCCTGGACCAAAAGTCCTTTGTAAGTTTTCTCCCATACAAAAGGCTTGCGTGCTTTTCTGTCCATTTGGTTTCTTAGGCTCCATGTTTCTTATGCTATTTGCTTTCACTTAGCAATGCTTTGGATCTATACAGATCCATGGAAGGATTCTTTCTTTGTGAAACTTGCACACAGCATATTTTTTGTTAACTATTTTCTAAAATGATCAGAGACGTTGGCTGCATTCAGGGTCGTGTGCTGGACTCTCTTCTCCTTGAGCTAGCTCATCTCAATATTGTAAGCTCCCTGAGGGTAGGGGCTGCTTCTGTCTTGCTACTGCTGTATTTCTAATACCTAGTACAGTACCTAGCATATAATAGTGCTCAATATGTATTTGTTGAGATAATGAATTAATCCCTTCCCCTAAAGATCACGTATAGAGTCTGAGCCACTGATATGTTTAAAGGATCTCAAAGTGCAGTTAAACTTTGCTGGGCCAGCATCTAGAGACATGGATCTGGAGATTTTTTTGTCTTATATCCCTCTGGACATGTGATGAAAGGCCATGGGTATTCTGCTCAGGAAGGGTTTAAATGCCCACATAAAAAGTGTCAGCTGACAATTCAGAGATTGACCAATTCTCTAAGTCCCATCCATGGGCTCTATCTTAAGATCTTCTTGTCTCGATTGTCCATGAATGATTATCTGTGAAGAGATAATGCCCAGGGCAGAGGGCCCAGAAAGGGGGCTTCCTGAGTGGTGGGAACATGGGGACCTGAAACAGAGAGTTGGAGGTCACTGATGGCCAACGAGGGCCATAGGCAGACTGTGAAGAGCTGGGATCAGAGAGAAAATTGAAGAAAGTCTATTGAAGACAAAGTAGGGAGATAAAGCTGACGCAGCACAGAAACATTCCTTCAAGCAGACACTGTAAGCAAGATTCTTGGGTGCCCTCAAGTTGAGATCTGGTATTTAAGAAAAGGAAATTGAGATCTGAAACTGAGCCCGGACTGGGGATCCAAAGCCAAAGTGTCTTTTTCTTCCAGTTACCAAGAAGAGTGAGTCAGCAGCCCTAGACTTGAAGTGCAGAGTAGAAAGGAGAGAGAGTTAGCAGGAAAAAAGAAAATATAATTCAACTCGTCACGCTTTTATTGACCGCCTACTTTGTTTTGCCCAGGCTGGGAGCTATGAATAAAGCAGGCACACTTTCCTCATGGAGCTTATATGACCGCCCATCCTGTACTTCAAAAGGCTGGAAAAGAATAACTAATGCTTCGGACTGAGCCAGGCTGAAAGGAATAATATTAGCTGTCCTGTGTACCGCCACAATACCCTCATACAAGAGCAGTGGTGCCCCAAGGGGACATTGAGCAATGTCTGAAGACCATTTTGGTTGCCATAACTGGGAGGGAGGTGCTCCTGGTAACAGTGGGCAGAGACCAGGGCTGCTGCTCAGCATCCTACAACCCGCAGGGCCGCCCCCACGACAAAGAGCAACCCGGCCCAAAATGTCACTAGTGCCGAGGGTGAAGAACTCTGCACTAGAATAAAGGGCTTCGAGCACTTTCAACAGCTGACCAGGCTTGTCCTCTGCTTCCTGTTTCACTTGACACATTATGGGAATGAGGGTCCATACCACAAGAAGAGCAGATGGGAAAAAATATGATTCCCCGGGCCCAGTCTTTAGAGGAGAAATTCCACCGGCGCCCCTGTGTCGTGGCAGTGGGAAGTTACCCAAGCTGCAACAAGACAGCTCTGGGAGCTTTGTGTCCGGGGTAAATTTCATCAGAAGTACGCTCAGGGAATACCAGCGCATTTAAAATTAGTCTAAGCCAAACACCATCGGAAGATGAGAAGGGTAAATCCAGTGCAACAGACACCATATAACTCATCCTGAGCCAACACAAATGGTTCTGGCGTCGTATATGTCCCTGCCTCCCCCAGGGGGCAGCTGAGAAATGCCGGGGTTCTCCTCCGTGTTATCTCCACCGTGGGCGGAAATTTGAAGGGCAATACTCGAGAGCCTGGGCTTCTGAAACAGGCCGCCTATAAGCAAAACCTGCTTGTCTACATTTGAAGATGACTCTGTTTCTTTTTTAATCAATGTTCTTCAACTCATTAAATCATTGAAGACAAGTAAACATGTGCCAACTCGCAGGAACCTCCTTTTTTTCTTTCAGTTTTATGAATTGGCAATTAAACAGACATTGAATAGCTTGGCCCTTTTAACATTGTGGATTGCTCACTTAGTTCTTCTTGCCCTTTTTTTTTCTTTCTTCCAGGACACTGTTTTTATTGTTAGGCCACCCAGGGATGTTCTTGATCCTGCAGGGCGTTGTGACATCGCCTTTAATTCTTGGGAGTGCTACCCCCCAGCCAGGGAAGGGCTGGGAAAAGGTCAGGACCCAGGAAGTGCAGATGTCAGAGATCTGAAAGCTTGTGCGCAGAGCTCTTCAGCTGGGCCACAGCTGCTGCCTTTCCCCTCCCCTCCCCTCTTCCTCTTCTGACAAAGCCTTTGTGTCCCAATGCCCCTATCAAAGGCACAAGAGAACACAAGCAAATTATCCGAAGAGGAGCTGACCCACTCTCCTTCCTGCCATAAGGTGTATGGGCTGGGTGGGCCAGCCGCCTTCAGGTCTGCCGGCATCCGTGCGCATTCTGCCGCCACTGGTGCTACTCCATTCCTTTATGCCATCTCCTGAAGGAGCACAGAGCATTGGGAGTGGTTCTGAGTCAACGTGATTTTTATGGAGTACGAGGGCTGTTCCAAAAGTGATTATGATTCAGCTGTTTCTTACTGACCATCTCCCCAAATAATCTCTTTTGGCAGAAATAAATTGATTTTATGGGGTCACAAAAGATATTCTGGTTAATAAACTTACTCTGCATCTACAATCCGTCAGATGAACAATGAGGTGACAGTGTACAGAAGCCATAGAACAAGAATCCAAGCCAAAAAGCCCACATATTGTATTCAAGTTAGCGTTACCAAGGGGCGGAGTAAACGAATGAGGTGTTTGAAGAAAATCAATTTCATGACTTTAGAGAAATTCCTACAGCTAAGGCTGTTGAGGTTAGTGGGCATGTGTATGGTGATAGTGGAGGGAAGCTGATGGGTGATTGCGCCTGATGTGAAAAGAAATACACAAAAGAAAAGTAAGCTTAGAATATCTATCAGAAAAGTGGAATAATTGTGCATACTCAGAAAGCATACATGCATCGTCGAAGATGCATGTTGCAAAGATAAATTCTACATTTAAAAGTTTCTGGTATATGCATGGAATTCCTCCATGAAAAAACTCCAGCTACATTCTTGTAGCTATAATATGTACAAAACAAAGAGCTAAAGAATCTTGCCTCCAGCCTTTATTATCATAATTACTAGAACAAAAGTATGTCGTTTCTGAGGTTTCAGTGAAATGAATCGGTCAGAATATATTCCTTTGCAGAAAATTACTACTTACGTTTCCAAACTCTTGCTATGAATATGGTCAGTCTTTGGAGCTAAAATAAATAAATACAAGTTGAGGGTCCACTAAAGAAATTCAAACAAATAGGAAAACTTAGCTACTTGCAGTTGACACAGGAAGTTGACGGTTTCACATTCACAAACTAAACAGCCTTAGGAAATGAGGATGTATTACATACCGAAAGCTAACGTGAAAAAACATTTGCAGAACACTTAGAACAGTTCCCAGCACACAGCTTTGGTTTCCTTTAAAGCTGCCATCGTAAACACAGGAAATCTGGAAGTCTATTCTACATCTAATTTTTAACATTACAATATATGAGAATGTTGCTGTTGGCTGAGCTCATGTGACTCTAAGGTAGAGGTCAGCAAACTACGGCTCGTGAGCCAAACCCCGCCTGCCGTCTGTTTCTGGACAGCCTGAGAGCTGAGAATTGTTTTTACATTTGTAAATGGTGAAAAGAAAAATCAAAAGGAAAATATTTCGTGACACATGAAAATTAATTGGAATTCTAATTTCAGGGTCCATGAATAAAGTCTATTTGGAACACAGCCCTGCCCAAATGTTTCCATCTTGTCTGTGGCTGCTTTTGAGTTACGAGGGCAGAACTGAGTCCTTTCCACAGAGACCCCATGGCCTACGAAGCGGAAAATATTTCCCATCTGGACCTTTACAGAAAATATTTGACGACCCTTCCTCTAATATGCAAAGACCAGCTTAATCTGAAAGTAAAAATACGAAAAAACAATATAGAGGAAAAAAGAGAGAAAAATGCCCTGTTCGCATTGATTGAGTTGATTTTCATAAGCCACACTTGAACCTCTCCTGCGCATCTGTACCCACTTTCATGACAGCCTGGCCCCCTCAGATTAAAGGCGCCCTCCCGCCAAAACCTTGTCATTCTTTCTGCTGCGTGATCTGTGGAAAGCTCAGGTGTGGTTTGAAATTTGATGCAAAAGCTCGAATTAGTTCTTATTTTCCTTGGTCTAGGTTACCTAGGTAACACAACAAAGCAAAAATAGCTGAAATATCTGTGTAAATGAAAAACAAATGTATACAGAGGGAGCAATCCACTTTCAGAAGAAAGAGAAATGTTCTTTTCGATGGAGCTCCCCACTGGCAATGGGCTCCCTGGTGTTAAGTGAAGGGAAAGGAGTGGAGGGACTTTTGTAGGTCCCAGCGGGACTTCCAATCAGCCCACAGAGTAGAAACTTTTATTGGCTGGGCTGTAGCAAGCTGGGCTTGCCTGTTTGTCCTGATACTGTGAAGGTGGATGGGTGTTTTGGTAATAAACTCCCAGGTAACTTCACAGTGGTGAGAGAATGAGAACTGTGGGAGTTATCCCCATAAAATGTTTTGTGATTCTTCTGCACACTTTGTTTTTTCTCAAATTCTGCTGAAAATTACTAAGGCAGCAGAAATGTAAGAGGTTGATGCAACCATTTATAAACTTTCACTATCCCAAGCGGGGTCCATGGGCCAGCAGCTTCAGAACCTTCTGGGAGCTTGTTAGAAATGCAGAAGCCCAGCAATCCCCCTCCTGCTGAATCTTAATCTGCATTTTAACGGGATTCCCAGATCGTCGGAATATACATGAATTTTCCAGAAGCACTAATCAAAGAAAGTGCACAAGACTCAGGGTCTTGGAGATTCAGTTCCAGGTTCAATTGGTGCTAATTCGCTGGGGACCTTGGGGAAATTCCTCAACCATCTTTTTGCCTCAGTCATCTTCTCTCTAAAGGGGGACTAAAATCACTTCCTTCACTTTTTGAACAATATTCTCCTTGTCACATAAGATCATGAACATGAACCTGCTTGAAGGACTATTAACTACTCTATGGTTATGAGACATTATTAATGGTAATGGCTAACATTTATAGAACCTTAAGGTTAACCTTAACCTTAACCTTAACCTTAACCTTAACCATGTGTCCTGCTCTGTGCTGACTTCTGAAGATGAAGCTTTCAGTTCGGTCTCACAAAAACTGTCTGATGAGAGTAGTAATATCAATCTTACCTTATCCATGCAGAAAGGAGCCATAGAGAAATTAGGTGTCTCACTCAAGGTTATACATCTTCTTGGTTGC
This sequence comes from Equus quagga, assembly GCF_021613505.1. Taxonomy (NCBI): domain Eukaryota; kingdom Metazoa; phylum Chordata; class Mammalia; order Perissodactyla; family Equidae; genus Equus; species Equus quagga. The sequence goes on from NC_060276.1 coordinate 113,323,431, forward strand.
AGTGAAAGGTGAGCCTCGGGCTATGTTCTTATCCCTGATCTATGCTGCCTCTAAAATATAATATTGAACAGTGAGAATGGACAAAATTATCACAGAAGACAGTCTAAAAAGCACTGCACAGTGAGATCAAAGGCATGACATGTTTTAAACTCTGTTTTGTGTCTTTTTTAATACACAAAAATGGAAGAAAAATTTAAAACAAGAAGTTCCCTGGAGATTAATGGCTCAATGTTCCGGAGCACACAGACCAACTGGAATGTCTTATCAAAACTGGTGGCCAAGTGGTTTCCTCTGTGATTTTGCTTCTAATAGGTGAGTGTGAACCCAATGGTTAGGACATGCAAGAGGCCGTGAGATTTCCCAGCTTCTTATCTATTGAGACTCGTATCTTTTTCTAAAATAAGGAGTTGAGTCAGCTGAAGGAAGGTCGCATCTTAAGAGCAGAAACTTACCGAGCTGACCCTAACCTTCCAATTTAGTTCTAAAATGTTGGAGGTGTAAAGATGTTTTATACATTTTGCAGGATCGACTCTGATCCCTTTGGCAGCAAAAACTTAAGGCTTCCAAATAGTTCTAAACAAACGGGCTCTAATATGGAGACCCCTTGAAAATCCCCCTACTTCTTGGCTTTGAGCTAATGTTTATATGTGCTTGCTTTGTGCTGGGAACTGTTCTAAGAGCTTTTCAAATATTAACTCAACTATCTACCATCTCAACAACTCCTTTTGGCAGGTGAAATCATTAATTGTAGATTACAGTTTAGATTAACTAGATTATTACTTAGCTGAGGAGGCGTAGATAGGCTAAGGGATTCCCCTAAGATCACCCAGCTAGGATCTGGTGGAACTGCATTTCGAACTGAAGCCGGGCTTCCACACTCTGCTCCCAGCGACTACCCTCCGAGCCTGCGAGTAGACCTACCTCTCAGGGAGTTTTTTTACTTTGATTTTAATAAGATTAAAAAATATATTTTTGAAGTAGAATCTGGAGGCTGCATTGGTAATACATTAGTGCTTTCTTCTAAAAAATAAAGGACAGTTTTGATAGCTTTGGAGAGTCCATGTGATGAAAGACCATGTGGCCTGAAGCATTGCACCCATATTCTTTGTCTTATTCTCTAGCGGTGGTTCACAAATTGGAGGGGGGGATGGGAGGTGGGTGACTGCAAAACCCCTAGGGGACATTTGGCAGACAAAATGTCTGGAGACATTTTTGATTGCCACGACTGGGTGGGGAGGTGTTTCCTACCAGCATCCAGTGGGTAGAGGCCAGGGCTGTGGCTAACCATCCTCCAATGCACAGAACAGCTCCACAACAAAGAACGATCTGGCCCCAAATGTCAATAGAGCTGATGTTGAGAAACCCTGTTCTATGGGGATAAGAGTAGATAGCATTTATTGGGCACTAGTTGAGAACAAATACAACGATCACAGACTAGAGCAGAGGGTGCTGGATGTTAGATGTGACAGACAAATAGACAAATAGTTGCAAACCCATGAGGAACATGCTGGAATGAAAACTGTGCAGGGTGCTTAAAGGTCCACAGGAGGGACAGGTGCCAACAGCCTTCACAGTGACACCAGGGCTGAGTCTTAGAGATTGAGGAGGGTGGGGCCACAGGCAAAAAAGAACATGCAGGGCAGAGGAAGAGCAGCGTGGGGCTTGGGTTTTGTTTTATTTTGCTGCTAAACCCTAGACGTCTATTTCAGCTCTGGCATGCCTCATTGCCAGCTTTCTGCCTCCACCACTAAGCATTCCCTTTCTCGCTCTTAAGGAGACAAATGGAAAATTTGGAAAACCCAATTGCAAGCTGAGCTGGAATTGTGAACTTGTCCATGCAGAAAAGCTCCATGTGGGGTAGAAAGATAGCAGAATGTGATCAAAAGTAAATGAACTGTTAGACGTGTTCCATCCTAGATTAGGATACCGAGCATTCTGATTGTAAAAAGTGGCAGGCGATGTAAAAGCTCTGATTTATCTGGGTCCATTAAAAGCTTTAAGGGAGCAAAATACAGCATCAAGGTAAGGAGCTAAACGGTAATAACAGGAGAAGTGTCTCCATTCTTCCAGGCGGTTTTATGAGAGCAAATGGATGAAAAGATTATTAAATCCTTCAATTTAGAGGTTAAGCTAAAGGGGTTTGAAGGCTAAGCTGCAGATGGACGATGGATAGGCACGTGGCTGACCCGCCTGAACGTCGCCACGATGACCTGTTTTGGTCATCGTTGTGAATACAGTGTCCTCTTCAGCAGAAGTTTACATTTTTAGGTGGAAGTCTTGGGGTTCCAAGTTTTCTCTGAATCCTCACTTTTTGCAGAAATAGAGGAGAGGGAATTTGCCACATGGGTCTCCCTCGAACCGAGGTGATGTTTGGATGCTTCCTTCTCAAAGTTTAATTTCAAAGCAAGAACAGTGCAGGAATGGGTGTCTTTGGGGCAGGTGGGAGTTTGTTGCAATCAAACTGAGCTTGTCATTCTAGTGAAAGCTTGGGTGCCCCTGGGTCTGGTTGCTTTTGCGGGTTGGGATGGAGGGGTTCGGTGAAGAGGCTGCAAGGGAGAAAGCATCACCTCCCATTCTTCACATTGGCCCCACGGCTGGGAGTTTGGGTCAATGTCGTTTATTTTCAGTCTGCACAAAGTGGCCTGTGCAGAGAGATGGCTGATGAATTAGCTCACATTTAAGCGGTGTTTCTGCATGGAAAACAGCTTCTTTGTGGGCAGGGAACATGTTAAAACCGCGGGCTTGAAAGCCTGTCTGCTTTTTCCTGGGATTAGTTCTGGATCTTTCAGGGAAAAATGGTGGGCTACTAAGACCCAGGGGGCTGCTGCAAATGACCGTTCCTGAAAAGAGCTTCACAAAACAATAGGGATTGGTGCAGAACATTACATTACATAAATGCCAATTTATATCCTATCTACTTTTAATTTAGGGAAAGTTTGTTTCCAAGTCTGAGTGAAAGGCTTTTAAATGAGACCCTCTTACTCCCAGAGATCTTTGACAGTTCTTGGATTTGCTGGGAGTGAGGCAATATGAAGACCAAGCAAATAAACACACTGGGAATCCTGTAAAGAGCTGCCAACGAACCGCTCCCCAGGCTGGAAAAGAGGGTCACCACTACAGAATAATCTGAATTCCCCATGCACCCCAGCTTTCCAGGCCCAGGCTTTCTTTGCATGGCTAAGTGAAAGAGCTCAGGGCTCAGTCACACATCCCAGAGGAAGTCTTGCACCCATCCCAACATTTCTGAGAATTCCCAGTGGGTTACTTCTCTCCTTCTGGACGTTGCCTCCTCTTCTTGCTCCCAACTCCAGCCTCAGGCTCAGGCATTGTGGGACTGCCTCACTTTAGGCTTCTTGCCACCTTTGATGTGGCCGGCCACCAATCCCTTCACATAGAGACCTTTATCCTAGCTCCTCATTTTCTCTGAGTCATAGAGTTCCCAAATTCTTGACTTTGGAACTCTGAGGGAAAGGAGAGGGGAGGACTTCAAGTTGTTGTTATACAGGCGAGCTACCTCCTTTTATTTCACCCCTTCCGTTTCAGACCTTGCAGGGGGCCCCGATTCCTCAATGAGAAAGGGCCCTACTGAGGCTGCACCTTTAGCCATGTGAAGTTCTGGGTCAAAAATTTAAAATTACAGGTTTTCTTTGAGGGCTTTATTTGTTCCCTGATCCTGATCACACGCTTAGAGAGAGGAAAGACCACAAAAAAAAAAAATCCTCTCACCTCCTTTCAGATAAACCCCCAGGGATCAGCAATTAGACATTTAAATAAGGAAATTAAGGGTTTTCCCAGTACTTGGTCAAACCCAACAGAATGTAAGTTTGCAAAGGATGGGGATTTCGCCTGACCTGTTTGTTTGTGTCCCCAGTACCTTGAACATGACTGGCATATAGTTGCGCTCAAAAAACATGTTGAGTGACTGACTCACTGAATGAATGAATAAATAAATGGCCAATGAATAGATTTAAAATTAATTCGTTTGCTGATAATTACTTGAGCTACTAGTGTGTGCCAGCAACTGAGACAGGCGATGTGGACTTTACAAAAAAGGGACAGGCCTGACATTTGCCCTTGATGCGCTCTAGATGAAGAGGGAAGATAAGACAAACACACAAATTGCTATAGTCAAAGAGAACCCATGGAGGGTGACTGACAGAAGGCTAGACAAGAAATAATTAGGCCAGACAAGAAGAAATCAGGGTGGGGCAGATGGGGAAGGAAGCTCTTAGGTCCAATCAGAAATCTGTGGAGTAATTGGAATCCCTCTCACTAGATAGGGATTTCCTTTAGGTTATAAAAATAATAATCATCCCTTTAAAGCCAGATTTCCTAAGTCATTAGCATTTGTACAAATGCTATATCCTTTGACAGGTTCAGTGGATATTCAATAGACGTCGATATTTTAACTATTGTTTTCCACATTGGAGCTTCAAAAAGAAGTCATACTTTTGTCCACCAAATGCCTTTTCCAAAGCAAAAGGCAAACAGACAATTTCCGAAGAAAGTGAAAATGTCTCTAGCAAATCTAATCTTCCACCTAAAGAGAAAAAAGAGCTTTTATGAAATCATAACCTTCTCCCTTTTCTTGAAGAAAGGAAATTGTCCTGGTTCACCAGATGAGAAAATGGATGTTCCCCCTTGTTGACCTACTGAGCTAACATTAACCAGCAAAGCACAGTAATTCACCAAAGGGAGGCGCCACCTGCTGCTGCTGGACCACGTGGGTCAGAACAACCCTCTGTGGTCCCACGGACCTCCGGGAATGATTAACGGAATGGTGGGCTTTGAGGCACACACAGCTTCCTTCCTGTTGCTGTTCTGCTCCAAGCTTCAATTGCGGCCCAGTGATCACCTCTTGAGGAGGGTGAAAGGAGAGGACTGGGGACACATTCTCAGGAAACTACCAGCAAATAAAGGGACAGAGCTCTTAGAGTGGCGTTTGATGTAAGGACTTCCGGCAAGTCCTTGTGATTAGGCCTGACTGAGAGGCAGCTGGGTTTTCTCTCAATCAGATGTCGCCTCGTACATGTGGCTGCCAACTGGCTTCAAGGAGTACTGGACTAGCCGGTTCTCCCCACATCATATGCATAGTTTTCTAAGTAGAACTTAATTCCTTTTTGTAAGATTATAAGCATAAGTTTTTATAGACATTTTAAGAAAATTCAAATACACATAAAGGAGAAAATAAAAATCAGCTACAAATTAAAACCCTATAGTACCTCTGCCAACTTTTAGTGTCTTTTCTTCCCATCTTATTCGTGAGTGTGATTTTTTTTTCTTTTCACACAATTCAGGTCATTTTGCATGTACTGCTTCTTATCCTTTTCTTTCCTCATTTAGTAGTAATGCCCTGTCACTGTTTGAGGAGTCTGGTGACATACGAGGGAAGGGAGTAGATGGTAACCCAGGGAGACAAGCTGGCGTTGTTAGATGGAGATCAGGAGCGACCATTGCCTGGCATCTCAGAGTCCTCCCAAGAGAGCCCGATCTCAGGGCACACAACCGAATCGATTTGTGTCAGAGAAGTTCCAGCCACACTCATTCACCTACCAAGCCCCAGGCTCTCCTCCACTGGCTTCCAGATCCGGGTCACTTTGGTAGAGGTCAGCTCACTGCCAGCTCCTTCTCCCCCCAGTGTCAGGACAATTCAGAGTTAGACATTCCCAGCAGCAGAAGAGGCGTGTTCAGAAGAATGGATCAAGACACACTTGGCCTATTTCTAACTTTTCAAACTTTCCACAAGGTCATGTGCAGACATTTTCTGAAGTGCTGGAGATATCATTAAAGAGCTTTAATGTACTATTTTGACTTTGTTCCCATCTTATGGTTTAGAATTAATGGAAAATATGGAATATCAACTAATCTACTCAAACATAGCCATGCATAAGCGAATCCTTTTTATGTTTTGATGAGGATTTTTAGGCTGCTTAATTTTAAAATGGTTTATGATGAGGATTTTTAGGCTGGTTACTTTTAAAACTACAGATGAGATTCAGGCTCCAAGGAGTGGAATTTGTTTGCCCCTTTGTTGGGAAACATTTACATTTCTAAGGGAAACCTCTATCTGTGAAGCTGCCTCCCTCTCTGTGCCAGGAAGAAGGGGGGATGGTCTTATCTCTAGAAGCTCTTAATCAATTAATCAATGCCAGAGGCAAGAACTTAAGTTGGTTACTGTCTGGCAACCTCATGTAACTGACCCCCCCCCCCAATCCTCCTTTGTCTTTAGCCGAGGATAAAATTCAAGCGGTGACTTCTGCCATTTACTCAATCCGGTTTAATTCTTATCTAAAAGTTGTGGGACCGCCAAATGGCCAGACCATACGGGCACTGATACCATTTTAACTTTTTTTTACATATTCTTTGTCTTGTAAAGAGATAACTCACATACCTATGCCTTAGATTTAGCCTTACTCTCCACCCAACTTTGCAGCAGCAGCAGAGGCAGCAGAAGCGGCAGCAGCAACATGCCGGCAGCAGCTCTGCCTGCCCATGGGTCCTGTCCCCATGCCAGCGGCGGCAGCAGCAGCTCCCCATGCCAGCAGCATCTCTGACTGCCCGTGGGTCCTGTCCCCACGCAGCAGCCTGACTGCCCATGGGTCGTGTCCCCATGCCGGCAGCAGCAGAAGCTCTGACAGCCCATGGGTCCTGTCCCCATGCTATTCTATTCTCTAAATAAAAGAGCACTACTGCCAGATCTTAAGAGTCTAAGAAATCTTTCTTTCAAGTCCTCGGCTCACCGACCCCGCATCATGTTTAATAACTGAAAATGACTCATCAAAATGTATTAAATGTTATAAATGTTTAGGTCACTAAGAGCTTGAGATGGCTCCAAAAGTCCATCCCCCTCGTTTTTCGCCAGTTGGATGTTTATTAAGCATTGACTTACTGAGTGTGGATTTGGAGACATTTGTTCCTATAGGGTCTTTTGCCCTATATCATGCGACAATCACAGAGAGATGATGGGATATATAACGGTTTACTCGGAGAAAATAGTTTATCAAAGGATTACTTTGTTGGGGAGCAGTAGGGATGGATCAAAGCTGCAAGAACATGGAAGTGGGTCATCAGTCCATTTTTTCTAAATAATAAAGAGAGTTCACACAGTTGAGTGCCTACCATTTCCCAGGCAATGGTCTGAGTTTTAACTCATTTAATTTCCAGAACTATAAGATAGATCTTATTAGTACACTCAATTTAAAGATGGTGAAACTGAGGCACAGGAAAGTTAAATAACTTAGCCACAGTCACAAGTAGAAAGAGACAGAGCGAGGACACGAGACCAAGTCGTGTAGTTCTGTCATCTCTGCTCCGAACCACTATGCTATACTCGCTGGACTATGAAAGGTCTTGAAAGGGTCTCTGTCTGCTTCGTTCAGCCAGCAAAAACTCAGGAAACATTTGTGTGCCAAGCATCGTACCGGACCCTGGGAACACAAAGGTCAATATAATGAGATACCTGCCCTCCAGGAGTGCATTCCAGTGGGGAGATAAATAAGTAAAAAAGCAATTATTGTGGCTGGCCCTGTGGTCGAGTGGTTAAGTTTGCGCGCACTGCTTTGGTGGCCCAGGATTTCACTGGTTCGGATCCTGGGCGAGGACCTAGCACTGCTCATCAAGCCATGCTAAGGCAGCATCCCACATAGAACAACCAGAAGGACCTGCAACTAGAATATACAACTATATACTGGGGGGCTTTGGGGAGAAGAAGAAGAAGAAGAAGAAAAAAGATTGGCCACAGATATTAGCTCAGGTGCCAATCTTTAAAAAAAAAAAAAAGCAATTATATTACTTTACCTTCCGACAGAATCAAGTTCAAGCAATTCCAGGCAGATCAAAATCAATATGATTTTTAAAACTTGAGGAGTAAATTACATATGCAAAGATATAGGCGGTCCTCCACAGAATGTACCTGACTACCGCCCACCATGAATTAATGAGTCCCGAAGGCAAGGAAGGCAAGTCCTCTGGGGGCCTTTCCTGCTACAGGAAGGACTGTGTGTAAACAGACGGGGATTTGCACCGTGGAGATTGAGAGTGGAGGACGAAAGTGTTAAGAATCTCCCTCCCCAAAAACTCAACAAAATCATGGACTACATGTGAGCTTGACCCTGTTATTTCTACCTTAGGCCTTTTTTTTTTATTTTTCCTTTTTTTAACTCAGGTTATGAACTGTAAAGGAGAATCGGGGATGTGGATACATGTTATAAGAAATGTCTAAGAAACTCCAAATATGTTCCATTTCTCACCATCACTAACACCTCCCTCCACTCTTCTTTCCCTACAAAAGTGAGTCCTTCTACTTTTGGTATCCAACTTGGCTCCCCCTGATAGAGGTTACACCCCAAGTTGCTGCCTGATGCCAAACTGTCAATTACTGTTTAGTCGTCTCCTTGAAACAGGCCGTATAATTACATAATCACATCACAGCTAATCTGGTTTATTGGAAGGCTTCTGGACAAGACGGTTTGGCTAATCATTCTCCCGGAGGACCTGTCTCCTAGGATACTTCTCCTACCCACTTGGAGTAAATACAGAGATGGCCAGCTCTTCCACCCTCAGCCTTTTGTAGATTGCTTTAACTAAGAGGTTGGGAAAAGGCTGCGCTTGGCAGGATTTCTTTAAAGACGTCGTGATTGAGCAATTGCTCAAAGTTGTTGAGAGCCAGCAGATGGAGCAGATAAGGAGGCCCCACCAACTTTTTTGGCCACTTGTGATCAATTCGGAACTTAAAACCTGTTTATTCTCATCTTAGGAAAACTCCAGGCCCTCCCCTCCCTGCTTCTGCTGGAAAGGGCAAGGCAGGGTTTAGGCTTATCAGGAACGCATTTGTTTTTCCTTGAGCCCAGGAAGCCTGATCTCTCCTGCAACCAAAACATGATGGAAAGGCGTAGCAGCCTATTGCAAAAGTATCCTGTTTTCTTTGAAGTTCTTCTCTTGAGACTGCATTCTGCTCTTGAGTTTCCCAGGCCTTGCCAAGCACAGGGGGCACTGCTCAGTTCTACTTGAAGGCACAAGAACTGAAACCTGCCCACTTTTTCTTGGAGAGCAGAAGGAGTGTGTTTGCTATTTGTCCTTATTTGGGCTCAGTTTCCTGCGATGGCTGTTTTGAGTCGGTTTCTCAGGCCAACAATAATAGACACAGCAAATTCACTTGTGGAAACTCTGTCTGGCTTTGGTCTGTTGTCTGTGTTTTTAAATACAATTGAGTGATTCTATTAGCATTCTGTTTAGTAGCCACCCACATTTGGAATGCTTCCACCTTGAGTGACAGACATATCTTTTTTAATTCCCATTTTATAATTTGTTTTAGAATTTTGAATTTGTTGTTTGGGGTACAGAATGGGTATAAGATAGAAACTATCAATTCTTGATAGGGCCATCGATGTAATTTACAGGGCCCAGTGCCAAATGAAAATGTGGGGTTCCTTGTTTAAAAATTATTACGATTTTCAAAACAGAGACAGTAGAGCATTAAACCAAGCCTGGGGTCCTTCTGAGTGCGAGGCCCTGTGTGACTAAACGGGTTGCCCTCCCACGAAGCCAGCCCCATTCTGGATCATTCGTAGGCAATTCGAAGATTCTCCAGGCTCTAGGTTTTTTTTCATCCACTTTCCTGCTTGCTGGCTTGAGACAAATCTGTGGCCCTTCAGAAACTGCTACATAAGTTGTGGCCTGGGGAAAATTGATATAAAATTAAATTTATTGATTTGGCTAAAGGCATCTGGTGAGGGACAGGCAGAGACACTAGCGAGATACTTCTCCCTTGCCTGATTATTTCCTTTGTCCTTATTGTGAAATCGTGTAATGGAATAGTAAAACCACTAAAGTGAAATTCAGATCCTCAAAAAGTTAAACATAGAATTACCATATGACCCAGCAATTCCACACCTAGGTATATATGCAGAGGAATTGAAAACAGGAACTCAAACAGATACTCATACAGCAATGTTCATAGCAGCATTGTTCACAGTAGCCAAAAAGTGAAAACAACCCAAATGTCCACCAATGGACGAATGGATGAATAAATCATGGTATATGCATACAATGGAATATTACTCAGGCATAAAAAGAAATGAAGTCCTGACACATTCTACAACATGGATGAACCTCAAAACCATTATGCTAAGTGAAAGAAGCCAGTCATATAAGTTCACATATTCTATGATTCTATTTATATGAAATTTCCAGAATAGGCAAATCCCTAGAGACAGAAAGCAGACTGGCAGTTGCCAGGGGCTGGGGGGATGGGGAGTAAATGCTAAAGTGTATGGGGTTTCCTTTTAGGGTGATGAAATGTTTTGGAACTAGATAGATGTGATGGTTGCACGATATTCTGAATATCCTAAATGCGCTGAATTGTACTCTTTTTGATTTTATATTATGTGAATTTTATGTCAATTTCTCATTCTAACATAGGAGCCAAGTGAGGTATCCCTCTCAGGATAGATTTGAACTGGGGAAAGGCCCAGAGCTTCAAAGCTATTGTCCCCAGCTACCCCATCATGGTATCTGAAGTCATGACCATTAGAATCACTGCAGAAAGATCCCGCTTCACCACAAATATGTTACCAGGGAAGTGTGACACATCTGTTCCTTGATGCCCACTGAACATTTCACTGTTGAGACCTTTTAGGCCATCGAGAAGGGTTCTTCTGGGACAGAAGAAGAAGGTTGAGGGAGCGAAGTCCAAGGGCTGAAAGCTGGGGGCCTCGGCTTCCTGGTCTCTGCTTGGTGACCTTGAGAGAGTCACCTCTACTCTCTAGGTCCTGCTGTGCTCACTGCAAAATGAGGGGGCAGGAGCGGATGTTCCCTAGGGTTCTTTAGGACTCCTGACTGTGCTCATCAGATTGGAGCGCAGAAGGGACTTGTGGAGGCCCAAGGGTGCTGGGAAGAAGCAGGACGTGGGAGTTATCCCAGGAGTGAGAAGAGAGTAGGAAGGCTAGGAGGTTTACACCTGGAGCCCGTGAGAAAAGACGAGAACCAGGGCACTAAAGGCAAATTTAGCCCATTTGACGATTTGGTCTCTATAGGAGAGACTTACTATCCAAGTTCTAGAAAACACAGTCTGTTCATAATAAGAAGTATAAGGCATGAGTTAAAAGATGAAGTAATAAGATATGATATATAAGCCATCCATCACAATCTAGGAATATTTCTGTGGTATTACAGAAATTCAGAGATGGAAAGGCAATCAAGTCATTTGAAGAAATAGGCCTCAGAGTGGAGACTCCTGCCACTCAAAGTGCAGTCTGTGAGCCAGCAGCATCAGTATCACCTAGGAGCTTGTGAGAAATGCAGAGTTTCAGGCCCCACCTCAGACCTGCTGAATCAGAATCTGCCTTTTAACAGGATCTCCAGGTCATAGAAACGCACGTTGAAGTTTGAGAAGCACTGTCTACACCGTATTTCTGGAGACGTTAGCCCAGTACACCCTTACTTATTCTCATATGCTCAGCCCTCCGTGCATCCTGTGCAGAAATATTACCAGCTGAAAAGGACTTGGTATCTTAGTGAAGGGAGAGAAACTTGAAATGGGATCCGTGCGTTGGGGGAGTCTGTGAAGTCTGGGCCCCAGTAGTGGGTCATTGTAAATGGGCATCAGGCGCTCCAACTTTGAGCAAATGGGATCTCCTGGGCCATGTTAGCTGCTCTTAGCGAGCCTTCAGAATCTAATGAATCTTCTAGAACAGGGGTCAGCAAACTTCTGTAAAGGTCCAGTTAGTAAATACTTTTGGCGTTGTAGGCACACAGTCTCTGTCTTTGTCAGAACTATTCAACTCTGCCATTGTGGCTCAAAAGCAGCTGCAGACAATCTGTAAATGATTGTGCCTGGCTGTGTTACAATATAACTTTATGTGTGGACACCAAAATGTGAATTTCACATAATTTCCATATGTCATGAAATACTCATCTTCTTATGATTTTTTTTTCCAATCGTTTAAAAATGTAAAAAGCATTCGCAGCTCACAGGCCATAAAAACACAGGCAGTGGGCTGGATTTTGGCCATAGGCCTGAGTTTGCAGAGGCCTATCTGACAAGGAAGATAGTCAGCCTGGGGCAAAATTATAGGGAGGAGAAGTATAGCATATTTCTACTCAAAATTTGGAGTGGAAGATGAGGGGGAGAGATGCACAAACATGTAGTATTTAACTTCTCTTTCGGGTTTTGGACTGTGATGGGGGAACACTGCAAATCCCCTTTTTACGTGGGCTGTAATTACAGATACAGCAAAAGAGAACTTATCTCCCAACAGCACTGTGGAATGCTTTGGAACGTTCACACAGAGACTCCAAAGAGTTTATGTAAACAAGCAAGAAGACATGGAAGCGAGCAACAACGGAAATACTTGGAATTCTTGTTCTTTGAAGATGCGCTGTAACTTGAACTAATCTGAAGCAGACTGTAGATTTCATCATCTGTTAAAACGATGTGCCTGAAGGCCTTCACCACAAGCCACTCGATAATGCTCTAGGTGCCAACGCACTGGCTGCAAGAACTCCTAAGTCCCGCTGGCGTGCAGTAGAAGCCAGAACTGCTGTGATGCGATTTTTCCTCGATTAATCTCTTGATTTGTACTTCATTACAACCTGGTGATAACTTCATGAGCTTATAAATAAGTTGCCATAAACTTAACCCCTGTGTTTAAAAGATCTTCAGAACGCTCTTCATTTTCCACTACAATTAAAAAAAAAAAAGACTAAGGCAGCTTGTTATTAGAGCTAGTTGTGGTGTAAGAAATCCATAGAAATATGAAGAGATACCATCTCCGAAATCCTCCATGAAGGAAAGGAGTCCAAGATGTGATGGCAGTGAAGTGAATTGGCTCCTCTTACCTGGCTTGGCAACTCCCTCAGATGACTTGTTTCAGAATGCAAATCATAGGGGACACTTTTGTCCCAAGGCTATTTCAGCCTTAAGGCTAATTAAGATTTGGACAACTTTCTTTTATTAACTAAAACTTTTTTCCATCCCAATTATGTGAATGTTTGGACTATAAATTGTCACAGAATGTATGGAAAGTACTTTGACAATAGAAATCAGGAGTTTGGAATATTCAAATTCTTTGATATCATTATTCTATCTTTTGAATCTGTTCTCTGGACAGAATCTGAAATATAGGGAGAGAAAGTGTAAGTCCAAAGTTGTTTATCATAGCAGTACCCCATCTTAGCAAAACCCTGGAAGCAATTTTAAGTTTACAGCAAAAGGAAATGATCAAAGAATATTATCATAAGACGAACTATTAGATGGTCATTGAAATGTTTAGTAAGCAATCATTTCAATTTGTGAAGTGACCCCTTGAGGTACTAAAATATGAATATAAATCTTCTAAATTATCAGATGGAAAACTCACATGTTCATATATTTAAAAATTAGGAAAGATAACTTAAGATTACAGAATTACGACTAAACATAGAGATAAATGTACAATAGAGGTAAATGAAATAAACATAATTTTACCTTTAAAACAAAAAACAACCCAGGCCAGCCCCAATGGCCTAGTGGTTAAGTTTGGCATGCTCCACTTTGGCGGCCCAGGTTGGTTCCTGGGCATGCACCTACACCACTCGTCTGTCAGTGGCCATGCTGTGGCAGTGGCTCACATACAAAAAGAGGAGGATTGGCAATGCATGTTAGCTCAGGTGAATCCTCCTCAGCAAAAAAAGAAAGAAAAACAAACAACTCTCAGATTGAATTTAAAAAAAAAAACAACTTCCAACTCTCTGGGCCATATAGGAGATGCATTTAAACCAAAGTGACTCTGAAAACAAAAGATAAGCAGATAAATTGAGCAAAGGCAGAAAAGAAGAAAGGAACAAAAGAAGGACTCATGGCATCAAGTATGTTCACAATGTTGCACAACCATCACCACTATCCATTTCCAGAACTTTTCCATCATCCCAAATAAACACTCCTTACTCATTAAACAATAATTCCCCATTCCCCCCTCCTCAGCCCCTGGTAACCTTTATTCTACTTTCTGTCTTTATGAATTTGCCTATTCCAGTTACCTCATATGAGTGGAGTCACACAATATTTGTCTTTTTGTGTCTGGCTTATTTCACTTGGCATAATGTTATCAAGGTTCATGCACGTTGTAGGATGTATTAGAATTTCATTCATTTTTATGGCTGTATACTATTCCACTGTATGCACAGAACACATTTTGTTCATCCATTCATCTGTTGATGGACACTTGACTTATTTGCACCTTTCGGCTATTGTGAATAATGCTGCTGTGAACATTGGTGTGCAAGTACCTATTTGAATCCCTGTTGTCAGTTCTTTGGGGTATATACCTGGGAGTGGAATTACTAGATCATATGATAATTCTATGAAGTGTATTATTCTTAATCTTGGTCGAAAATAGGTCCTTCTAGGTAAGACTTAAAATCCAGATCCATAAAGAAAATTATTTATAAATTTAACTACATAAAAAAATATAAACTTCTTTATTTCAGAAAATTTTATTTCCAAAGTCAAAAGACTGAGGAAAATATTGCGACACATGACAATGAGCTCACACAAATCAATAAGAACAAGATGTATAATCCAATAGAAAACAGGCAAGCAGGAAGTTTCTGGGAGAGAGAGGAGGGGAAGAAAATAAATCTGAAAAGATACCTTTAGTTATAATTTAAGAATTATAAACCAAAACCACAACAACAAGATACTGGTTTTTTTTTTACTTTATTTTATTTTTTTGTGAGGAAGATTGGCCCTGTGCTAACATCTCTTGACAATCTTCCTCTTTTTGCTTGAGGAAGACTATTGCTGAGCTAACATCTGTGCCAATCTTCTTCTATTTTATGTGGGACACTGCCACAGCATGGCTTGAGCAGCGGTGCTAGATCTGCACCCAGGACCTGAATCTGAGAACCCCAGGCTGCTGAAGCAGAGCACATGAACTTAACCACTATGCCACTGGGCCAGCCCTAAGATACCATTTTTAAACTATAGGTTGCCTGAAAAGCTAAAACTTTACAACACTCAGTAGTGGCAAGGATGCTGGGATACATTTGCATACACTTTTTGGTGGACATGTAAATTTCTTCAGCAGATTTGGAGAACAATTTGGTGACACCTGTCACAGTTTATATGGCACGTAATTTCATCTCAGCTGAGATGTAGTTATGTAGAAACAAGTTGCAGCATTGTTGCAGCACTGTTTGTAAGGCTAAAACGGTGAAAGAAACCTGAAGGTTTATCATTACAAGACTAAATGAATTATGATACATCCAAACCATGGAAGGCATTTGAAGATGATGGTAATTAACTGATAAGGAATCTGGGCTCTCTAGGGCCAGCCCCAGTGGCCCAATGGTTGAGTTCAGCACACTGCACTTCAGTAGCCTGGGTTCAGTGCCTGGGCGCAGACCTACACCACTCATCTGTCAGTGGCCATGCTGTGGTGGCAGCCCACATATGAAAAGAGGAGGATTGGCAGCGGATGTTAGCTCAGAGCAAATCTTCCTCAGAAAAAAAAAAAAAAAGAATCCAGGCTCTCTAATCTTCTCTGCTCACCACGGATTCTCTTCACTAGGCTTCAATGTACTGGAAATTCCCTAGAATGGTGCTTGGGGGTGTCTGTGTACCTGAAACT
Organism: Equus quagga; assembly: GCF_021613505.1. Taxonomy (NCBI): domain Eukaryota; kingdom Metazoa; phylum Chordata; class Mammalia; order Perissodactyla; family Equidae; genus Equus; species Equus quagga. The sequence goes on from NC_060276.1 coordinate 113,339,039, forward strand.
TCTATTGTGATTTTTTTTTTGGTTTTTTTGTTTGTTTGTTTTTTTAAAGATTTTTATTTTTTCCTTTTTCTCCCCAAAGCCCCCCAGTACATAGTTGTATATTCTTCGTTGTGGGTCCTTCTAGTTGTGGCATGTGGGACGCTGCCTCAGCATGGTTTGATGAGCAGTGCCATGTCCGCGCCCAGGATTCGAACCAACGAAACACTGGGCCGCCTGCAGTGGAGTGCACAAACTTAACCTCTCAGCCACGGGGCCAGCCCCTATTGTGATTGTTTTTAACTGCTGCTCCTCATATGTTGTTTCTTGTCTTGCTAATGTCACTACCATAAGCTGTAAAGAGAGGTTTCTTCCCAATGATGCTCCATCTCCAAAAGAGAACCTGGCTCTTCCAGAAGTTTCATAGGCCTCCCACTGTCAAGGAACTCAGAACAGGTGCACAAAAACCTGGGCATCCTTGGGACCCTGGCAGGTCCACACCTGAGCTTGTTCTTTCCCCACTGCCTGGGCACAGAGCTGATGTCCCAGGACGTATGCACACCTTTCATCTGTCTTCCTGCAGAGCTGTGTTCTCTGTTTGCTTGAGAGATTTTCTTGCCCTCCCTGAGGCCGGGAAAGCCCATCTCTTCTCATTTGGGAGTGTGCATCTCAGAATCTCTGAAACTCTTTCATTCGTCCCAACAACTTCTTCACAGTTTCAACAAGAGGCCAAAAGGAGTCCTGGTAACTGTGCTGATTTGCTGACGATCCCGCATTTGACACACAGGTAACCTTGGGCCCACCCCATCCTGACCTTTGCTAGATGAGCTTCTACTTGCTCCTTCTCTAAAATGCAATTCAACCTGAATCTCTGTATGATATAAATATGCTACTGAACATGGATGAAAGAGTTTAATTCTCCACTTGTGGCCTATAGTTGTTAATTCCTAGAAGCAACAGAATACTTGCTTAAAAAGTCAAAAGCTTACGTTATTATTTACATGATAATCCACTCCTTTTGTTCCATTAGTGAATAAGCATTTTGATGTCCTAATTTTTCTAGCATGTGTAATAAATCAAAAGAAAATAACCATGTGCTAATTTTAACTCTAAATTTTTGTTAATGATTTCTGTTTTTTTCTTTTTTTTCCCTCCCCAAAGCCCCAGTACATAGTTGTATATTCTAGTTGTAAGTCCTTCTAGTTCTTCTATGTGAGCCACCACCACAGCATGACTACTGACAGGTGAGTGGTGTGGTTTTGCACCCAGGAACTGGGCCTGGGCCACCAAAGCAGACTGCACTGAACTTTAACCACTGCACCATCAGGGCTGGCCGTGTTTTGTTTTGTTTTGTTTTAGCTGTAACAGCAATCTATTTCTACCCTACCAATTCAAGAAGAGCGAGCTATTTAAAATACAAGTTGGATCATGTAACTGCTGGGTTTTGTAGCCTTCAAAGATTTCCCATTGTCCTTTGAACATAATCCCAAAGTGCCTATAATTACCAATTTCATCTGCCAGATCTCTCACCCTAAACTCTAGGGGATCCCTTCACTCTCTCTAGCACTGTCATACAGGCCTCCTCTCTCAGTCCTGGAACACATGTGGCCTTTCATGCCTCGGGGCTGTGTTTGTTTCCCTCAATTCACTTCATCACTTTTTTTTCCAGCTTTATTGAGATATCATTGGCTTATAACATTGTGTTAGTTTAAGGTGTACCACATGCTGATTTGATATGTGTGTATATTGTGAAGTGATTACCACAATAAGGTTAGTTAACACCTCCATCATCTCACATAATTACCACTTTTTTTGTGTGGTAAAACATTTAAGATCTACTCTCTTAGCAACTTTCAGTGTACAATACAGTATTGTTAACTGTAGTCATCATGCTGTACATTACATCCCCAGGACTCATAACTGGATATTATAACAGTTTTTTAACTGGAAGCTTGTACCCTTTGACCAACATCTCTCTATTACCCCCAGCCACCACCATTTTATTCTGTTATCATGAGTTCGGCTTTATTAGATTCCGCGTATAAGAGAGATCACACATTATTTGTCTTTCTCTGTCTGACTTATTTCACTTACAATAACGCCCTCAATTAAGATATAATTCACAAACCATATAATTCATCCTTTTAAAGTGTGCAATTCAGTGGTTGTTAGCATATTCACAGCAGTGTGCAACCATCACCACAATCAATTTTAGAACATTTTCATCATCCCAAAAGGAAACTCCATACCAATTATTAGTCACTCCCTGTCCTCCATACCCCCAGGCCCTGGCAACCGCTAATCTACTCTCTGTCTCTATGAGTTTGCCTATTCTGGACATTTCATAGAAATGCAATTATATGATACATGGCCTTTTGTGACTGGCTTCTTTCACTTAGCATAATGTTTTCAAGGTTCAGCCATGTTCAGCCATGTAGCCCGTATCAGTACTTCATTCCTTCTTATGGCTGAATAATCCTCCATTGTATGGATAGACACATTTCGTATATCTATCTGTTGATAGACATTTGGGCTGTTTCCATTTCTTAGCAATTATCAATAATGCTGCTATTGACATTGGTGTACAAGTTTTTATGTACACATGCTTTCATTTCTCTTAGGTATATACCTAGGAGAGGAATTGCTGGTCATATGCTAACTCTATGTTTAACCCTTCGAGGGACTGTCAAACTGCTTTCCAAAGTGGCTGCAGCATTTTACATTCCCACCAGCAGTGTGTGAGGGTTCTGATTTCCCTACATTCTCATCAATGAGCATCATTGTCTTTTTGATTATAGCCACCCTCGTGGGTATGAAGTAACATCTCACTGGGGTTTTGGTTTGCATTTCCCTAATACCTAATTATGTTGAGCATCTTTTCATGTGGATATTAGTCATTTGAATAGCTTCTTTGGAGAAATATCTATTCAGATTCTCATCACTCTTTATAATGCATTTTTCTACCTATTCACTTGTTTACTAGCGACCACCCCCCAACCTTCACCCGCTCCACTTCGGTTGTGTAATTTAATATGTGGACATAAGTAAAGAAAACCCTGTGTGGGGGGAGCCAGTAGTGCTGTGATCCCAGCAGAGAAGTGCATGCCTAGCTCCACTCAGGCCTCCTCCGTCCTCCGGCCCTGGCCCTATCACGTCCGCTGATCTGCTTGTGAGTAATGCTTTGCTTTCCTTCCCACCACACCTAGTCCCAGAAGAACACTCACTTCCTTGTCTTAAAGCCAGTGCTCAAATTGCTAAGGACTTCTCTCTCTTTGCAGTAGGTCAAAGTTCAGCCTGCAAAATATTAATTCTGTATTCTGATCACCATGGCTGCTTTTTTCTACCACGGCGTTGCTATTTCCTCCTACGTAGATCTGTGCAATTGCTGGAGTCCCTCTCTCCTGCAGCACTGCAAATAGGCCTCCTGCACAGGTCTAAAAACACGCCCTGCCCAGAGGAGCTATGCCAATCCTATGGGCTTCCCCAGTTTTTCCCATGACAGCGAACACCTTCTAATCTGATCTTACACAAAAGAATGTCCCCCTAGTACTCTCTTATTGAAGAGTCATTCATTATCAATGCTCCTCCTTCTGTCTCCACCATCAGTCTTGTGAATAAGTAGAGGTTTAAATTGATCTGCACCGTTCAAAGACTGAAATTTTATAAATTACCTAAATAACCAAAGGGGATGAGGTGAGAAGCAATATGGCCAGGTGTTGAGAACTAGGACTCCAAAGCCAGATCATCTAGAGTTGAATCCCAGACAGCAAGTTAATTAACCTCTCCTTAACTCAGTTTTCCTGTCCGTAAAACAGGAGTAATCAGACTACCTATCTCACAGGAATGGTGTCACAGTGCTTAGAACAGTGCCGGACACACAGGAAGCGCCATATGTTAGTTAATATTTGTAAGCATACAGTGGAATACAGTGCGGCCATTTCAATGGGTGATGAAGGTGCATATTTAGTGGCAAGCAAGGAGCTTCACAATATAGCATTTAGTCACAGAAGCTGACATCAGGACAGCAGCCATTTGAAATATACACGTGTCATAAACATGTACGGATCCATGGAAGAATACACACTGATAGGCTAACAGTAGTTTTTACTGAGTAGTGGAATGTTAATTGATTTTATTTATTGATTAGTCTTTTCCTTATTTTCTCATTTTTCAACATTAATTATACATGACTTAATGTTTTAGGAGAAAGAAAATAATTCTCTGCTTACCTCGCTGAATCCGGTGGCTTCCGGGTTTGAGGCCCCCTTTGTATAGGAGGTACGTAAACGCATTGTTTGTTGGCTTGCTTGCTTTGAGTGGGGGGATTATATTTAGCAAGAGGGGTTAACCACTTTGCTTTTAGTCCTCTTACAAACTTCCGTTTCCTTAGGTGTCTACTCTCAGGAAATCTTAAGGAGGCATGGTCCAGCTCAAGCGAGCAGTAGAATCCGCATCCCTTGCCTCCCCTTCCAGGCTTCTTCCTACGCCGCTTTGAGTAACCATCATGGATCACTTATGTTTGGCAGAGCCTGAGTGCCCTAGTTACCCTGGAAGGTTTGTTAACTAGTTGCGATTTAAAGAAGCATTCCCCCACACGATTAAAACAATAGGCCTTTGAAGTTTTTTCAGCTGAGAGGTATCAACAAGTTCGAACCATAACATTTGATTAATCAACACAGAAAATCAGGTCAGTCCCAGTTGGTTTCTGTCAGTAGATAAAACTTAAATCATGCTGGATGTAATTTATGCGACGTCAGAATAGTTTGTCCAATTCAGGAAAAACCTCAGACCTACCGGTTGTTTGGTATTACACAGGCCAAACATCTGGGTGCCTGGATTTTATGGAATTGGGTATTTTGTTACTACTGTGCTTCCTTTTCTGTAAAAAACGGTAATGATTCATATTCCAACATCCTTCATGGATTTGTTTGAAAATATGCAGAATAAGTTTTGCTTTTGTCCAAAAAATTACTATTGTAAGACCAAAGACCTTCCACACATCCCCAGTGAAAAAGTCCAGGATGACTTCCTGTAGGTACAGTGGATCTGAAAAAAATGGACCAGAATCTATCTTAGCAGCTCCTGGCAGCCTAGTACTTAATGTAAGAGAAAATGTTATTATTCAGGATCAAGGTTAAGAATTTATTGACATTTATTAATGTGCCGTAATATATTTATTTATCAGCCACCTTTTTCCTCCAGTATCTGTTCAAATAAAGTATCACATTCGAAAGGCACTTTTAAAAGATGTCTGCCCAAATTAAGACATGCCTCTAGTAGCAGAGAGAGATGGATGATGGAATGGCTGAATGTTCAGTAAAAATGTCCTCAAATTCCTGCCTTCTTGGTGTTTCTTCTTGTTTTTGTCTAGTTGTGTGGTAACATCTCCCTCCTCTGACTTATCCCACACAGTTCTATTTAGGCCTGACATCGATGTTACATCCTGACCCCAGCAGACATGCCACATTGTCAGTGACCCTAGAGTCTCAGGGTTTCTCAAAATGTCATCCCAAAGCCACCTATATGATGATAATCTGGATGCCTGTTGAATATTGCAACAACCTCTACCTCGCCTCACACCTACTGAATAAACATTTCCAGGAGTAGAGCTTGGAAATCCGCATGTTAATCAAACTTTCCAGATTATTCTATGCAAACTACAGTCAGAGAGTGAAATGTCTGTTGTTTAGGCCAATATTCTTTTTTCAGGAGACTGACCGTAACCGAGAGCCAGAGTAGTATGAATTGGTCTGAAGCTCCCCAGCTCCTTACCCTGCTGTCCAAGATGGTGGAGGCGCCAGAGGCGGGGCAAGAAACAACCCAATTCTCTCAAAATGAGCGTGTATAATAGGACACTGGTCAGAACATGAAAAGGGAAGGCAAGACCGGGAGAAAATATTTACAAATCGTATCTCGGATAAAGGACTCACATCCAGAAATATCTAAAAAGCTCTCACATTCCAATAATAAAAACAAAACAAACAACTCAGTTTAAACACGACCAAACGATTTTATCACACACTTCATTAGAGAAGAGATGCAGATAGCAAGTAGGCACGTGAGTAGATGTTCAACATCATTAGTCATTGGGGAAACATGAACTAAGCCCGCAGTGAGATGCCACTACAAACCCAGAAGAATGTCTACGATGTTTTTTTAAAAAACTGACAATACTGCCAAGGATGTGAAGCGACTGGAAATCTTCTACATTGCTGGTGGGAATGTAAAATGGTGGTGCCACTCTAGGTAACTGACAGTTTTTTATAAGTTGAACATGCACTTGGCATACAACCCAGCATTCCCACTCCTAGGCTTTACTCATGCAATGGACTGGATGTTTGTGTCCTCTCAAAATCCCTATGTTGAAATCCTAACCCCCAGCGTGATGGTATTTGGGGGTGCAGCTTCAGGAGGTGACTAGGTCAGGAGGATGGAGCCTTCACGAATAGGATTAGTGCCCTGATAAAAGGGCTTTCTCGCTCGCTCTCTTTTTTTTTTTAATATGGAATGCTTCACAAATTTGCATGTCATCCTCGCGCAGGGGCCATGCTCATCTTCTCTGTATCGTTCCAATTTTAGTATATGTGCTGTTGAAGTGAGCACTCTCCCACCCTCTTTCTGCCATGGGAGGATACAACGAGAAGACAGCCATCTGCAACTGGGAAGAGGCCCCTCACCAGAACTCAACCATGCGGCACTCTGATCTCAGTCTTTCAGCCTCTAGAACTGTGAGAAGTAAATTTCTGTTGTTTATAAGCCACTGAGTCTATAGTACTTTGTTATAGCAGCTCAAACTCAGAGCAGAACAGTAGAAACAGTAGAAATGGAAACACATGTCCACACAAATGCCTGTGCCTGAAAGTTGACAGCAGCACTGTTCATAATCGCCCCCAACCAGAAACAACCCAAATGCCCGATTAGCAGATGGACGTCTAAACAAGCTGTGGTACATCCATGCGGTGGAATGCTGCTCCGCCATGAAAAGGATCAAACCCTGATACACGCAACAACATGAATGAACCTCAAAGCACTACAGTGAGTGGAGACAGCAGGGGACAAAAGGCTACGTATTGTATGATTCCGTTTAGATGACATTCCGAAAAATGCCAAACTATAAGGATACAAAACAGATCAGTGGTTGCCAGGAACTGGGGACTGGTAGGAGGGGATTGACTTCGAAGGAGCAATGGGGAACTTTGTGAGGTGATACAAACACCCTATACCTCGATTCTCTCACATGGCTCTCAAAACTCACAGCAGTGTATCCATAAAAAGGATGAATTATATTACCGGTAAATTATACCTCATTAAACCTGACATTATCAACAATAAAAAAAGTTTATGATAGAGTCTATGGGCCCACAAAGCCATTTGCAGTAACTTATTCACCATTTTCCAAATCAAGACTTAGTTGTGCTAGGGGAATTAAAACAAGAACGAAAAAAAATAAGAAGGAAGTGTTTCCGTAAAACATGTATTGGAGAAAGAACTCAAACCCCACTGCCATGGAGGCTTCTGAGGTTAGCAATGGGGCTTCCAGTGGCAGAAGCATTGACTTCCATGATAAGGGAGGTCTCTGCCAGAGTCCACGGCCACTTCTTCCTAAGCAACCCTGCATGCCCTTTAGAACGAGAGAGACATGGGCTCCGAATCATGGCAGATCCAGTAAGTTGTACGTTAAAACAACTCAGATGGAAGCCGGGCTTCAGGAGAGCAACAGGCAAAATGCAGGGCGGGCTCCCATTGCGTGATTTACCAACCCCACTGAGACAGCTGACTTCTTCTTTGAAAACAGTTTCGGGACAAGCTCACTCAACAGTCCCTTGCAAAAATGGCAAAGAAGATCAAGTAACAGGGGATTTATTTGTGTCCAGAAAATGACTATCGGCATGGCAGGAGAGCAATGGAAAAACAAATGTTTAACAGCAAAAAAGAAAAAAAGAAAAGAAAAAAAGAGATATTGAATAGCCCCATTGTTTCAGTTTCCTGGTGCCAAATACACAACCTGGGTGATTGACATTTCTTATTTGCCGACTCAGTCTAACTGTTCGGTGCCACACAGACGTGGCCAACTTCTTCCACAGATGAGAAGAAAGGGGAAAGGACACTATGAGGATTTTAGGGAAACCAAGTAAATTCAGAGACAGAGATGAAGTAGATTGGATCCCCGAAGCAGCCTGTCAGGTTCTCTACGAAAGAACCAAGGAATGTATAATTGCACCAAACTGCCCTTCGGTGAAGCATAAGATGCACCTCATGGGTAAAGATCAAAGTTTTAAATAGCAAAAAGGGTGGGATGTTAATCGGAAAACAATTTAACACTGTGCACCATTAGAAAAATTGCATGAAACACCTGTTTGGGTGAAAGGAATTTGGCTTGTAATGGGTAATGGCTGTTGTGAAATAAACCTTGTAGAAAGACAAGCTTGGAAATTTCTGTCCTTTCCTTTGGCATCCCAGCGTTAATTCTATAGTGTCATGACAACACTACAGGGTCTTAAAATAGTTTCCCCTTCTCTAGTCACTCTTGCAAAGCTGTTTAGGATTTCTAGAATTCAGTGGCACTCAAGTGGGGAGCAGCTGGTACTCAGGAATTCGCTTCTGAAGGGAGATGGCAGCTGGGAAAGCCGGGTAGTTCTCTTTGTGCCCAGGCCTCAGGAGAGCTGTGGACTTGGCAGGGGAATAAGACTCAGAAGCACTCAGAACGGACACCATGGAAGGATCCGATTGCCCTTGTTCTACGCATCCCACATACTTCTCTCCGGCTGCAGTTGTCATTTCAACCAGGGCTCCATTACAGAGCAAATTTTCCTCTTAAAATATTTTCTTTCTTAGAGATCCTGTCTGTGTGAGCCCTGTGTTCAATCCCAACACTGGGGCAGACCAGCTTGAAAGATCCAGGTTGGGGTGAATGAGTAGCCAATGATCTGAGAATGTGTTTCTGTGGATGTGTTCGATTCTCCACGCCTCAAGACCCTCCAGCTTTCTCTACTGCTGACTTAATTAGCCATGCAGGAGGCACTCTGTTTCTTTAAGACATTACTATAATGAATGGAACTGGGAAAATAAGTGCAGAAAGATGGTTGCTGCTTCATTTTTCTCTAACGATCTTTCTTATATCTAAATCAAGAATAGTGATAGGAATTTCTTAAAAAGTTAAGCAAACACCTTCTCTATCGCCCAGCAACTTTATTCCTAGTACAGAACCAAGAGAAATGACATCACAGGGCGGTACAATACAACAACGCCCACAGCAGCTTTACTCACAACAGGTCCAAACTGGAAACGATCCAAATACTCGTTGACATAAGAAAGGATCAACAAATTATGGCACATCCTTACAATGGAGTAATACACAGGACTTTTTTAAAAAAGAAAAAACTACTGCTACACACAACCACATGGGTAAATCTCAAAAACGTTATGTGGAGAGAAAGAAGCCAGATGCAAGAGTACCTTCTGTATGATTCCATTTATAGGAAATTCACAAACAAGCAAACCTAGTTTAGAGGGTAGAAGACAGAATAGTGGTTCCCTGGAGTGGGAGATGCGTGGGGATTAACTGACTGGGAAAGGGGAGTAAGGGAAGTTTCTGGGGTGAGTGGGAAGATTCTATACCTTGATCCAGGCAGTGGTTACAAGGGGGTATATATAGGTAAAAATTCATCAAGTTGCACTTAGGATATGTGCATTTTACTGTATGTAAATTACACCCCAATTTAAAAACAAAGAATATTGATGGTGTCCTTGTCCAGTTGTTGCAGGCCTGACAGAATGTGTGGGGATCCCTGTTTATAAGCATCAGGCTCAGCTTTGAGCTTCTTGCCACCAGACAATAAAGAGAACCAACATTTCTCATAGTCAGGACGAAGGAACTGCACCTTAACCATTGATTGAGCACCTAATGTGTGCTTGATACTGTGCTGGGGGTCTTGGGAGGCTTGATGATAGATCAAATGGGATTCCTGCTCCCCAAGCTCACAGTCTAGTGTAAGATACACTGTATGGACATTGGGGACAAAAATTCAAGGTAGAAAGTCATAGATGGCCCCAGACAGGTTGGAACCAAGCACTGAGATTGTCAGATGATTTGCCCAATGTTTACTGGAAATTCTTGGCTGAGAGAGACAAAGGGAAGGTAGGTGCCCTGTGTTCATAGGGGAGGGCGCCTCAAATGGAGGGTGGGGAGGTAAGTGTATAGTGGAAGAGGCAAAGGAAATTTCCATGCTCCCCTCAAATCCTGCCCCAGAAGGGCTCTGGCTTTGTCTGTGCTGGAAGGGTTTGCCCCTCAGCCTCAACAGATAAATTTGGGAGCTCTAGGAGTGTTAGGGTATGTTAGTTTCCTAGGGCCATTGTCACAAACTACCGCAAACTGGGTGGCGTCAAACAATAGAAATTTATTCTCTCAAGGTTCTGGAGGCCAGAATTTTGAAATCACTGTCACTGGGCCAAAATCAAGGTGTTGGCAGGTCACATTCCCTTTGGAAGTTCTCGGGGAGAATCCGTTCCCTGCCTTTTCCAGCTTCTGGAGGCTGCCCACATTCCTTGACTTATGGTCCCATCACTCCAGTTTCTACCTCCTTCATGTCATCATCTTCTCCACCGTGCATGTGTCGTAGCTCTCTCTGCCTCCTGTAAGAATACTTGTGATTGCATTTAGGGCCCACCCAGATGATGCAGGATAATCTCCCCATCTCAAGACCCTTAACTTAATCATATCTGCAAAGACCATCCTTTTTTTCATGTAAGGTAACAGTCACAGTCGCTAGCTCCAGGGATTAAGACCTTATATCTTCGGGAGCCATTATTCAGCCTACCATGTAGGGCCCCCACACTTTGGTCCTGATGCTTGTAAATAAAGGCAAACACTGACCTCTCTCTGTCAGGAAGAAAGATGCAGTAAATTAAAACCTGTATGCATAGGCCCGCCTTCTCTCTCCTGCCTTCTGCCTGGTTGTATGGCTGCTGGCTTCCTGGTTGCAGAATGACTCTTCGAAGAAGCCCCAGACAGAGGTTCCTCAGAGCTGTGGGTGGAATGCACAGAACCAGAACTCTAGGGCGGGGTTTCTCATCACAGCACTACTGACATTTGGGGCCACATCATTCTTTGTTTGGGGGGAGGGAAATGCTGCCCTGCGTGCTGTAGGATGTTTAGCCACATCCCTGGCCTCTACCCAGTAGATGCCAGTAGCACCCTCCTCCTGGCCGTGAGAACGAAAAAATGTCTCCAAACATTGCCAAACGTCACCTGGGTGGCTAAATCGCGCCTGGATGAGCACCACTGCTCTGCAGGGAGGAGGGGCCTCTCTGTAGTCCCAGGGGAGGCTGGGCTGCCTTGCCACCTCTCTCCTCTTTTTCTGAGTCTCCCTACTTTTGAGAACACAGAGGACCGTGTTGTGGGTCTCTGCTCCAGCCCGTGGGTCTTCAGGCCCTCTGAGGAGGGGCCTTCTAGAGCTGGGCTTCCTAAGACCAGAAATAACTAGGGCCCTGAGTGAGGGGCTCAGCTGGTGGATGGTGGGCTTCTCTCTGACTAGACAGTTCTAGACATGGTCTCCTGGGGTCACTGGCAACTTATCCCACTTCAGGCCTGAGGCAAGCTGAACAACCTCTCAACTTTCTTTCCCCGGGGGCCTGAGAGTCGGAGGAGGTTGATGTCTCAGAGATTGGGCTCCCCGGGGCCATTCTGTCCTGCTTAAAGCTTCTGTTCTTGCCCCTAAACATGAGAGAACATCTCAATTGAGTAGAGTGGCACATGGCTAAGAGTGAGGGGCTGGGGAGCAGCAGTGGGGTGGGTTCCTAGCTCTACCACTTATAAGCTCAGGCACTTTAGGCAAGTTAGTAACCTCTCTGCCTCAGGTTCTTCATCTGCAAAATGTGGATAAGAATAGGATCTCCTTTGTAGGACAGTGAGAAGGAAATGGATGGTCTGTATAAAGTGGTTGACAGATACTCACTTTAAAAAGACAGAATAAGGTTTATCATATTTCTGTCATACCTCCCCTCAAGACTTGATCATCCTTCTCAAGCGACCCTTACGAAGAAACTTTAAAGGGCACATTTATTGCCTGGAATCTCTGAGAAACAGATCTCCTACAAAATCATGGATAAAACACGCTGATGCGTGTGGCATTCCTTCAATATCCCCACAATCTCATAAGCCACTTCTGGTTATTTTGCACAGGACAAAACCAGTTTCTGTTTTCTATGTATTTTCATGTAAATGCTATAAAGCCAGAAGCTACAGTTGAAGCTTACTTAAAAAAAAAAAAAAAGCAAAAAGTAAATTTCCCACACTGGCTTCTTTCTTTGCTTTAAAGCTACCCTGTGAGTTCACAGGCAGGCGCGAACGCATAAAGATAAGACTTCTTTTATAACAGAGAGAGAGAGAGAGAGAAAGGCTTCTCAAGGCTTTGCTTTTCAAGCGCATATTTTATAAGTTTAGTTGAATGAAGCAAGATTACAGCCAAATATGGGCAGAACATGCTGACAAACCCCAATTGTGATTGGCTCTTAACTTTGCCTCAAAAAGAGAACATTGTGGTTTAAACATTGTTCCCAGGAAGTCTTGAAATCAACTGAATGGTTTTTCAAACTCCTTCTTCATCATTTAAACCAGGGCCAGGGTCCACTGCTATTGGCTGCCGGAGGAGCCGAGCCTTAAGTCCGGGCTGACATTTTCAACCCTTGTTTGACAGAACCTAATTAGCGGAGAAGCCGCACCCCAGTGTCGGTGACATTTGAGTTTCAAAAGGTTTCAGTCCCAGCGTTGGGTTGAATTTCAGTTTGCTTTCTTGCCACGCTGCCAGTTTGTACTGCTGTAAGCCGCCCAGCTTAAACACTCTGAAAAGCAAGCTACAGCTCAGCTGGTTTTAAAAGCCCCATTGAAAGCCCAGCGCTTGTACGAGGATGTGTGTGGGGTAGCTTCAGCTGTCCCCTCTCAGCGATGGCCTGGGATGATAAAATGCTTTGCAGCTTAAATTTCCACCAAGTGTTTTAAAACATTGGTGTTTGTTCCTGGCCTTGTGTAATTCTTTGTTATCAGCAACACAGACACTCTTTTTGCTCTTGTGATCAGATCATGAGTCTCTTGCACTGTCACCCAGGAACTCTGTAAGGAGGAAGACCACTAACCCCAGCCTCATTTTGTGAGCAAGCCGAGGCCTCTCTTTAGGAACCATCCGGGAGTCCAAGCCGACAACTGGACTTCCCTATCAATCATTTGCACGCTTTCAAGTCCTCTCTTCTTAGCCTTTGATAAACAGCAATTCAACCCCAAGTTCCCCTTGGGAAGCCAATGGATATTATTATCCCCAGTGGAAAAAGCAGATAATGACGCAGTCAGTTCTGGCCAGAAGCAGAAGACGACCAGGACTGGTTCACCTCAAGTTACCCATTGTATGGTATGCATCAAATGACCTCAAAGGTCAACTCATACTTTGCTTTCCTTTTTGCAAGAACGAATCACATACGCATGCACCCTCCCCTTACTGAGCCCTCAAACCCTATTAGGCTACCCTCTCACGAACCCCAACTTACATAGAGAAGTGTGGGTTTGGGTGGCATAAGCGAAATTTTGGATGAAGAATACGTCTTTTTCATGTTCAAGTTGAGGACATTTTGTGCTGGTCTCTTTGATAAATGTCAATAGCTCTGCCAAAATTGTCCTTGAGGGGTCATTTCCTTCTAGAACAATCCTGGGAAGCACCCTCACCTCCACATCTGCTCAGTTTTCCTCTTGGATCTTAAAATTCCAGATGCAGCTGGTCTGTGCTTTTTACTCTTACTTAAGGCACTGTGCAGTCACTATCAGTCCCCAGTACCAAGGATCCTTTGACAATAAAGAAAACCTGATATGACGGTAAAGTGGTATAGCCATTTTTGGAGGGCCGTCTGACAATGTGCATCTGCAGCCTTCAAAGTATTTAGACCTTTTGAACTTGAAATTTTTATTTCAAGGATCCTACATTTGGCCAATATTCAGATATACAGTCTAAAATCTATAGATACAGATGTGCACTGCAGTGTTGTTTATCATGGAGAAAAATTGTAGTTGTCTTAAATGTCCTTCAACAGTAATTTTTAAATATAGAAGACATGTTCTTACAATGAACATAGCCATAAATGATCATGTTGTAGGAGAATGGAGTGATGTGGCTAAAATACCATAAAACATGAAGAAAGGATACAAAATTGAATGTCCAGAATGATGTAGGTTTGTAAAAAGAGAGACATGGGATTATGAAAATATGTAGAGGTAGAGAAAAAACACTAGAAGGAAATGCATCAAAATGTTAACAGTGACTTTGGCCAGCTGAGGATGAAGTTCATAAGGGCTTTTTTTATCATTGCGTTTTTCTGTATTGTTTAAATTATCTACAGTTATTATGTATTGTTTTTATAATGAAAAATTCATTTAGGAAAATAATATCCATAATTAATTAATTAATAACATGAAATGGGAGAAAGGTAACATGCTAATATTCCAGTCTACATGATGGAAGCGAGAATGTCAGTTCTGAGGCCGTCCTGTGCTTTCTTCACTCCGCTGCTTATAAAAAGGTCATCGTGATTACACATAACTCATGCCATGCAAAAAGCTACTACTTTCACACTCAGCTGTGGTGAATCAAAGCTCTCCCAGGCATGTGGAGAAGGAGGTGGCTGCTCTTGCATGCTAATTAAGGGACAACGCAGCACTGTGACCATTCTCTCAGCTGACTGAGAGAAGGCAGGAATTCCGAGCTGACCGGCAGAGAGAGGGAAGAGAAGAGGCCAGAGCGGCCGGGGTCCAGCTGAGGCAGTCTTCTGTTTTCTTGAGTTAACACAGGGGAGGAGAAAGCCTTCATCAATGGCAGCCTTCTGAGAGCACACTGAAGTAACCTCAGTGCAGACTGCCAGGAGGGCCCCAGAGGCCCCAGAGAGCTCCGATGGGGGGACCTGTGGCCATGGTCACAGCGCTCTTTTATCTTCTGGAAACTGCTCACCTTGTGATCAGAACTTTGACTCCATTGGTCACTGGGTGACCAGATGCTTGTGCTTTACAGTTTGCAAGAAGAGAAGCCCCCGTCATTCCTTAGGGTTTACACTGAGCAACCTTGTGGGGTTCGGCGTGACCCTTACATGAGACCATGTTCTCCTCCAAGGTCTCCAATTCATCTTTGGCGGTACTGGACTCAGTAGGAGAGGCTGTAAGCCTTCTGGCCTCACAAACCTACCTGCCTGTGCCAATCCCATCTCCTCCATCTTCAAGGACCGGCCTGCCATTGGTCAACCATCTCCCTCTGTCTCAGCCTGTGCTTCCTTGAAAGTCTCCCTGAGTTACTGCACTGCTTTTAGCCCTGGAGATGTGCCAACTCCTCCCCAAGGCCTAGATGGAGTGGCTAATCCAGATCTACGCTGTCTCTTCTCTATTGTCTTGTAGTGTCTATGTGCTAACTGAGAGATTTATAGATGTAGAGTATTCATAAATACCTTAAAAAACAAAGTGTAAAATTCTCTGTCTTTCTCCTAGCTTGGAAATAGCACAAAGACAATGAACACTGTACTGTGCTGTGCAATCCTTCTCCCCAGCCACATGAAACAGGAAGCTTCTGGGGGTTTCTTGCAAGCATGTGACAGATAGTTGCGGTTTCAGGGCAACAGTCAGGTAGATTTTGTAGCCAGAAAGGTTCACACAAGACACCATTTATGGCTGCTGTCCAACTTTAGTGCTAGTTCGATGCAGTCCTTTTTACACTCACAAAAGCCATTTGATTTCTCACACTGTGTTTTTTCTTATTGCAACGTCTGAAGGTGCCACGTGGAGGACAACACACTGGATCCACTGAGGAGAGGCCTTTTCTCAGTTGCTCTTAAAGAATCCCTTAGATTAAGCCATTTTCCCTTGAGCAACAGTCCCTCAAACTTCTAGAGAGATCGCTTAGAGAAGGAAGAGCCTGCTCTGCTAACACAGCTGAGTGAGCCCTTTTGGGAAATGAAGCTGAAAGAGAGCACCTTCTGGCTGCCTTCTGTTATTAATCTGGTCTCAATGCCAATTGACGTTTTCACTACTGAGCAAGCATTAACGGAGAGCCCGAGAGAGCCCTAAAGTCATGGCTAAGATGCTCAGACTCCTAGGAACCACACTTTGAGATCCCAGTGGCGTTGGATGAAGCTTTTCCCTTCCAAGGCAGGTGACGCATTTAAGGTGCATGCTCACAAGCTCTGCAAGCAGGTTACACTTCCATTATGAAGAAACAAACAAACAAACAAAAAAATACCTCTTGCCCCATTTATTTCAAACACAACCACAGTACAAGACTGCAAGATGATGTGTCTTGCACAAGGGTGCTGTAGATAGAGGGGAAGCCTTTGAAAATATTTATATATTTCCTCACTGAGGTTTTTTTTTTACCTTTAGACAGAGTAAGCAAAAGAAACAAAGCTGGTTCACAAGATCTCAAGTGGAGGACGGTTTCTCTCACTATCCTTCTGTTTCCTCCATTCCTCTCTCTCAAAGTCACACAACTTGATAAACAACCCGAGACATTTCTAAATAGACAACACTCACTTTTTAAAAATCGCCCTCTATAGCCGATGCTCAGTTGTCTCGCTACAGCTGCCATGGTGGCCTGCCTTCTTCAAACTCACTGATGGTTTTCTAAACCTACATTTTTGTCATCCTATTCACCCTCCTTCTCGCTAAACTATTGCTGAGATGAAACCAGATAAACAAATGAATGAATAAATAAAATGAGTTGGCATTCATTGCCCTTTACTATTATGTCCCTTCTAAACCAAGCCCAAGCAGAGAGGAAAAGACAAGACAAAGTCATGGGTAAAGCAAAGACTGTAAAACCAACTTTGAAATAACTGAAAGCAGCTGCAGAAGGAAGACCCTCGATAGCCAAATGCTCTGGGTGGGAGGGTGTGGGCAGGGGAATGAAACTGGCTGAGAAGCAAGCAAACCCTCCCTTCCCCAGCGTCCTTTTGAGCACCGTGTGGGTTGCATCCTTTTCTGCAAGCCGCCTGTGTGCTTTGTGGCTGGGCTTCCGGCGAGAGACTTCCTGTAGAGGAAAAAACACAGAGTGATCTCTGTGCTCTTGTCTTCTCCTGTTTTCAGCTTTCAAGAACCTGTCATAGAGAAGATACTAGATGCTGAAACTGCTGAAACCCCACGCTGTCAGGCAATCTATTTTTGCATATAGGTTTTTGGAAAATTCTAAATTAATTAACATGAACATTCAGACTGATATTAAGATAGAGTACTATTGTCTGAGGGGTGGTCTGCAAGGCCAAATTTGACACAGAAATAGCCTACAATTATCCAAACACCCAATCCCAACCATTTCAGAATGGCGAATAGATTTGGATGCTGGAGACATTATCAATTCTCCATCATAGATTTCCTGGTTCATGTACTCTGATGAAGGGAAGAGAGTCTTAATTACTTACAATCCTTCTACAGCAGATATTTATTCTTTTCTCTATTGGACTAAAGAGCAAATCCACAGTTTAATGAGCTATCACTTTACTTCTAAAGTGGTAAAAATTACTAAACAGAGACATTCGGTGGCATGGTGGAAATCTCAAGGTCAGCCTGTACTAAACTATTTTTGTGCTATTGTTTCTTTAGTTCAAAATGACCTTGGAGGACATAACAGAGTCTTTGTTTTACAGATGAGAAACCTAAAGACCAAGGTCATACAGATAAACGGTGGCACCAGTTGTCTCAAAAGCCCAAACCTCCCAATTATCCCCGATTAATGCTCTTTGCACAAAACTCCCCAAGCCGTGGGCAGGACTTTCTGTATTACTCTCAAGCGATCTTGGGCTTCAAATTTCAGTAACAATCATCAAGTTTCCTAATGAGGAAGAAGAACCCAAGCTCGGTTTCCTCTTCCAGCCAACAAATTAAAAGAGCAACAAGCTTAGGCCCACCGAAACAGGCATTGCTTTATTGGGCTTGAATTTTTATATATGTCACTTATTGGCCTGTGTCTAAAGATGGTTTTAGTATAAATTCCAGTCTTTCTCCTTAAACTGTGGAGCAATAATCAAACAAGCCAGGTCTTTTTTAAAAAGACTTTTTCTGTTTCCCCCTCACCTATCATTTCAACGAGTTCATAGAGGAGACACTAATACAGTTATAAATTTTTATTATTAACAGTGATTTTGATAATTTTACTGGGAACGTAATAGCCTCTAGAGACTAAGAGAGATTGCAGTGAAACTTACATAAGGAGATTGCTTACAGTGTCATTTTTTTAAAGAGGTCATGCTTACATTTATTCAATGATTTTCTGAGGGGTGGGAAAGAGGAAGGAGGAAATATTACTAACTAGATTGCTTGGTTTTTGTTTTATCAGACTGTTGTTCTGATTAATTCCACCAATTGGGGGATGTTTCAAATGGGTTTGTATTTAGGACATGTGTTAGCAAGAGGGTTTCTCAAGCTCGGCACTAGTGACATTTTGGGTCAGATAAATCTTTGTTGTGAGGGGCTGTCTTGTGCACGGGAGGATGTTTATTAGCATGCCTGGCCTCCATCCATTCAATGACTGTAGCAATGCCTCCCCAACAATCATTACAACCAAAAATGTTTCCCCATATTGCCAAACGTGTCCTGCCAATTTGCCACTGGTTGAGAACCAGTGGGTTGGGCAATGTACATCATAAAAGAGCTCTAAGAGGAATTGGCTTCTTTGGCTATTTTTTGCTTGGTTTATGCTCCAAGGACATATAAAAAATCCTACATGATGACTCCTGCCTCACACCATCACAAAGCCTTCATTCAGTGCTCCCTATGAAAACACAAATGCATGCTATTATTTGAGGAGGCTTTAGTTAATCGAGGAAAGCATTCATATTAACTTGCCTTACGTCAAATTAAGAAAGTAACTTTTCGGGGCAGGCCCTGTGGCCGAGTGGTTAAGTTTGCGTGCTCTGCTTCGGCAGCCCAGGGTTTCACTGGTTTGGATCCTGGGTGCCGACGTGGCACTGCTCATCAAGCCATGCTGAGGTGGCATCCCACATGCCACAACTAGAAGGACCCACAACTAAAAATGCACAACTATGTACCGGGGGGCTTTGGGGGGAAGAAGGAAAAATAAAATCTTTAAAAAAAAAAAAGAAAAGTAATTTTTCTTTCACTATTAGGCAAAATTCTGCTCTTTGTTACAAGATATGGGTATGCATGTGGTTTTTTCCCCCCCCATATTTTTGCTGGTCCCTGAGCTGGCCAGTTCTGCCTCAGAAATGCGGCGTTTCCTACGGGGCTATGAACAGAGCGCTCTGCTGCATGAGCGTCGCCAACATTGAGTCATGCTATTTTTGCATTCTTTGAAATTACAACATTCACAAAAAATCCCACCTCACCACTGCTTCTAGAGCTTTTCTTTCCCCGAATGGAATCCATATGAGTGGCGTGTCCACTTCAGTGCCAGGACAATGGAATGCGGATTCACGAAGCATTTCCCTAAGCCAAAGGAGAGAATGGTAACTGACGCATTTCCCTAAGCCAAAGGAGAGAATGGTAACTGACGCAGAGAATCTTTCCACGGCCAAAACTGACAGTTCGTGCTCAAGAGCTCTCCTATCAGAATTCCACACCAAATCTTAGATACTAGAGAAACTCTGGTGCTATGACACTCAATTCCCTTATGCTTGAGAGAAGCAGATGCACATAAAAACATGTTTCAGTTTTAATGCCAACAGTGAGGGAAGGGGAGTCGCATTTCTTGTTCACTTTTGCATCAAATAGCAGGATCTCCAGCTCCCATACAGATTCAAATTAATGGAGATGCCCCATCTGCAAACTGTGATAGCTTCGAGCTCATGATGTTATTTTCTAATCGTAGACCTCCTTGTGCAAGGTCTGTGTGCAAGAGTCTGCGGCCTGGTTTCTGAAAGCAACTTCCTGCTCGTGTACAAAAATATTTCAGGCGGAGATCTATTTCTAAATTCTCCGTCCTTTCTTTTCTCTCTGTTCCTTTTTTTCTTTCTTTCTCAGACTTTTACTCCCCTTGTGATGAATCCAGTTGTCTTACTGTAAATACAAATATGTGTGTTTTTTGGCCCACCCACAATCACCATGAGGGCCTTGCACAAATTTGATAAGTAAATGCAGCTACAGAAAGGGGTTTTCCCAGTCTCGCCTGCCCCCCTCAAAACGCAGTAACAACCCAAATCGGCCCTGATACAAGAAGATAACACTATTTGTTAAAAAATGAGGTACCTGCTCCCAGTAGAAAATGTTTTACAGTTCCACCACCTTCTATAATTTATACCTTTCAACCCAAATTACCTCCTTCAGGTTCCAAACTCAAGTGACTTGTGATAAAAGAAAGAAGAGAACAGAGGGAGAGAGGAATTTCTGAACTGAAAGCTTTAACTTCAACCTAAATGCTTTAATGCCTCGGCGACGTATAAACACTGGCAGAGACTAGAAAGCCGTAATGGCACTTTACTATTAGATTTGAAACTTCATTTTCTGTGGATGTTTCCTTCAGAATCCTCTTAATTGAATCTGTTTGAATGTGTAATTCCTTCTTATTTGCTTTTGTGGACATTTTTAAAAGATCAACACAAATTGAGTCCAGAATGCAAAGACGTACAATCCTTTTCTTAGCCGAGCTACATTCTAATGGGGCGGGGGAGGGGGGAGGGAGTCTGAGGGCGGGGGGCGGGGAGAAAGAGAACAAGCCGTAAACAGAAGAAATCAGTAGCAGGACCTAGTTTGGGGAAGGTAATGGGTAAAGCAGAGCAGATTGGGGGGATGTAGGAGACGCAGGAGGCGTGCAGGCCAGCGTCCCCAGTCAGGGAGCAGAGGCCGTGGGAGGGGACGAGGCCGGGAGGCAACGGGGCAGGACTCGGCGGGCCGCTGTAAGGATCTGGCCTAGACTCTCAAGGAAATGGGGAGCCATTTCAGGTTTTAACGAAATTATTATTATTATTCTTTTTAATGAAGTGAAATTCACATAACATAAAATTAACCATTTTAAAGTGACCAAGTCAGTGGCATTTAGTACATTCACAATATTGTGTAACCCCAGCTCTACCCAGTTCCAGAACATTTCATCACCTCAAAGGGAAACCCCCATATCCATTTCGTCGTCCCCCTCAGCCCCTGGCAACCGCCAAGCTGCACTGTGTCTCTAGGGAATTGCCTACTCTGGATGTTTCACCTCAATGGAATTGTACAATATGTGGCCTTTTGTGACTGGCTTCTCTCACTTGCCGTGATGTTTTGGAGGTTCATACCTATTGTAGTGTATGTCAGTACTTCATTCTTTTGTATGGCAAAGTAATATTCCATTGTATGGGTAAACGGCAATTTGTTTATCCATTCATCAGTCTGTAGACATTTGGGCTATTTCCGTCTTTTTGCTATTGTCAGTAGTACAGCGTTAGACATTGTAGGTTTTTAAGGAACAAAGGGACATGATCTCACTTCCATTTTATACAATACATACAAGGCTATTTTATGAGTCATTTACTATCCCAAATTAGTAAATCCATTTTTAAGCGGCAAAAGTAAATAAGTGAATAAGTGTTTCTCCCACCGGATTCATCAGACCCCTCCCTCTGCTGTGTGCTACCACCTGCTTGGCTGCTTAAAATATCATCTAATCCCACCAGAACCATTTTTTTAAATTTTATAATTTTCCCCTAACATTGGCAATTAAAGGCTGATTGACTCAAATATAAGAATGGCCTTGTTATCCAGAGCATTAATGTTTTCCAAAATTGACATAGGAACTTTAAGAAAGACGGGTAATGATTAAGAATGAAAATTCTCGAACCA
Source organism: Equus quagga (assembly GCF_021613505.1). Classification (NCBI taxonomy): domain Eukaryota; kingdom Metazoa; phylum Chordata; class Mammalia; order Perissodactyla; family Equidae; genus Equus; species Equus quagga. Next base: position 113,360,799 of record NC_060276.1, read on the forward strand.
AAAGGGGAAATCATTTTTTGCTTAAAAATAAAGATGAATTAATGCAGCGTGGTGTTGTGGACTGGATCCTGACACAGAAGAAGACAGCATCTATGTCCCTGAGTGTCTAAGGGCGGGTCAGCACCCGACTCAGGGAAAGTTTTCATCACCAGGGCTCATTTTCCTTCCTGCACCAAATGGTTCAAGTGCCTACAACCTGCCAGACATTGCTAGCTGGCAGAAAGCAAATAACAATGACACATTTTCCCCTCGTCACAAAGCAGCTATAAAAACAAAATGGGGCTGAGAGACATGCATTTGGTGCCTGGGGAAGCCGATCCCCACGCATCAGAAGTCTTCCCGAGTTTGAAAGGAGCTTCCGGCTCCCTGGTTCTCCATCCGCCAATCTGTTTTGAGTCACAGAAAGCATTCTGATAAGGAGAATTAGAGGTGTGCCGGTGACACCATCTCCCCACAGTGTCTGTGCCTGGTCTAGCTGGGAAGGCAGCAGGAGGCCCTCCTGATCCCCGCAGTAAAAGCCAAAATTGGAAGCACTTCCCTTTCCCAGCAGGGAGCCTCCCTCAAATTTCCTCCCCAGTGAGTGCTGCAGAGAGGCTGAGGCTGGAGCAGAAAGCATCTTCGGGATCTGCACCAGCAGTGCCTCGCCTTAGCTCCAGAGAGGAAAGGCGTGTCTTTGTGATTCCTGGAACAGGTTGGGCCAGGAGTGGGAGGGATAGTGGGAGGCAGAGAGAGGGCACCGCTCCAACATCTCTACCCTGGCACAGTTGGGTGAAAATCAGCCAGCCCTGAAGAGGAAAGTACACCCTAGACATGATTTCCAGCCCCTGCACCCTCTTGGCTGACTGGGAGAAGGAGGGGAGGGGGGAGGGATGAGACCACAGGCTGATGTGGAGTTAGGACATCTCCCGCTTACCACCCCATCCACATAACCTTTCATGGAAAAGTGACTCTCAAAGGAAGTGGAAATACAGCTGTCTGTACCATCCCATTATCAGAGCTCCCTATACCCCCAGGCCACTTGTTGGGGGAAACAGACTCTGAGAAGTCCAAATGCATTGACCCCACTGACAAAAAAAGAATATGGGGGACCAGCCCAGTGGCCGAGTGGTTAAGTTCATGTGCTCTGCTTCAGCAGCCTGGGGGTTCACCAGTTCGGATCCTGGGCCTGGACATGGCACTGCTCATCAGGTCATGCTGAGGCGGCATCCCACATGACACAACTAGAAGGAACTACAACTAGAAAATACAACTATGTACTCGGGGGCTTTGGGGAGAAGAAGAAGAAGAAAAAAAAATGATTGGCAACAGTTGTTAGCTCAGGTGCCAATCTTGAAATAAAAAAAAAAGAATTTGGCTTTCTCATGCCTCCCAGCCTTGGCCCATGCTGTGTCCTGTGCCTGGAAGAGTGTTATCTACCCACACTCCATTCTGGCTTCCACCGCCTGGTCAGTGGAAATCTGGCAAGTCTCAGCTTTCATACCAATTCCTTGGGGGAATCTCCCCCAAAAAACCAGCCAATTAGGTTAGGTGCCCATTCTGAGCACCCGGTATTCGCCTTTCTCAGAAACTTTATCACGCTGTATTCTAATAGTATTATACCTCTACCATTAACACCGTACTTGGCAAGGAGCAGGCAGGTAGTCAATAAATGTTTTTTTAATGAATGAATGAATAGCTAAATGGATGAATGAAGTTATAAACAACAAATATCTTATCAGCGTGCACAATGCATATCCCCTCACGGCACATAGAGATAGATAGATGATAGATAGATAGACAGGTATCTGATTGGAGCTGAAGATTCCCCTCAGAACAAAGATTTTTTATTTTCATTTTACCAGAATAAAAGCAGCCTCATATATAAAAATGACTTGCAAGTCACAAGTGATAAAGTCAAGTTCTAGTTCATGGAGATATTATTATGTGTATATTATGAGGTATATATTCATAATTTTCAAGTTCATTTTACTTGAAAAAATATGGTGCTAGCCTTGGAATTAATAGCATTAACTCTACGGAAAATATATGTTGAATATAAAAAATAGAGAATTTTAAAGTTAGCAGAAGCTTGCATGCTCATCTGGGCCATTTTACAAATGAGGAAACTGAAGCCCGAAGAGGTCAAGTGACTTGCCCAAGGGAACACGGCTGCTAGGTAAGAGTCGGGGTTGGAATCTAGGTTTTTCAGATTCTAAATTCAGTACTTTTTCTACTATATGGCAAAGACGATTGGTTTGTAAAAAAATCCTTGGAACACAGCCTGTTTATATTTTGGGCCTGTTTGTGTTTATCAAACCACACGTGCCTGGACTTCCCAGGATGATTCCTGATGCAGATATCCTATGCCAGTTTCAGCTCAAGGGGTCCAATGTGGTGACAGTTAGGAGTTAGCTCTGAGGTCTAGTTACCTGGGTTCAAATTCTAGCTGTGTGACCTCTGGCAAATCACTTAGCATCTCTGCACGCACTTATCGCCTGTAAAATGAGTATAATAGTTGCTGCCTCAGAGGGTTGCTATAAAGATTAAATTATTTACTACATGTAAAGCGATTAGGATAGTGCCTGACTCACACTAGGAGCTGGTAAATGTCAGCTTAAATGACCTTCGTTTAGAAAACAACTCATTACATGTATTTGAGGTCACTGGTAGTCCACCTGAGTTGAGAGTAGTGACTGGAAAGGATCATGAGGAGGCCTTCTGGGCACTGATAATGTTATCTTTCCTGATCTGGTAATTGGTTTCATGGTTATGTGCTGTTTGTAAAAATCTATCAAGTTGATCCCATATAGTTATCAAGAACTGTGAAGGATCTCAGATTTGACCCTACTTGCAAGCTGACAAATTAACCTGCCATAGTTTTATGGATGCTACTAGAAGACACGAGACTCCTCGGTCAGAAACAAAGGACTTTATTGCTCACAGTACAGCAAGCAGCATGAGCCCCGTGTTCACGTCAGTTCCCCTTGGCCCCTAGTCCCCTGGGTGCAAGGTGAAGGGGCTAGTTGGATACTGTGCATGCAGTGGGTTTGTGTCATAGCTGAAGAACTCAGACTGTAGGGAACCCAAATCTTTTAAAATAGGCAGTAAGCCTGCCTGACCTTTGCCCTGGAGAGAAACATTGTCTTTATTATATTGGACTGGCTTTTTCATACTGGACTGATCTTTGCTCTGGAGGGAGACCCTATCCCTGTCTTCCAAGGCTGTTGCTTTATAAATGTCCCTGAGAAGAGAGCTCAAAATGAAGTCAGTGCCTCTGGTTCCAAGACTTGCAGAAAGGTGAGAGACCCAGAGAGAATGGTCACCCAACAACAATACGTACACTCTTCTGATGTATGTCATACTTCAACAAAAAGATCTTGAAAAGTGCTTACCTAAGAAAAGTGTTGTTCTGCGGTCAAATACATTTGGGTGAATCTGGAGTAAATGGTTTTCCTTATCATTGGACTTAGAATCCTGCAAATACTAATGTCTATCATTCATCTTCAAAAAGGGGACACAATTTTCCATCATTTCTCAACATTCAGTGCTTCTCAAACTCTTCCTACATGTACGTCCAAATCACCTGGGAGTCTAGTTAAATGCAGATTCTGATTCTGCGCTTAGATCTGGGGTGGGGCCCAAGCCTGTGTCTCTAAGAGGCTCCCAAGAGATGCAGATGCTGCAGTTCTCATGGACCACCACACTTTGAGTTAGTAAAGGGCTAGGAAACTCTCTTTTCGAGGAACTTCTCACAAGACTGGATTCCACCAAACACACTGTGAGATTACAGTCTCAACCACCATAGCTCTGCTACAGTGTCCAACCTAATCCATATTAGATTGTGGGTGGGGAGAGAACCCACATAAAATTCTTAAAAGCAAAATCTCAATGATTTGTAATTCTGGTCACTCAAAGCTGGATAAAAGTAAAATGCAAAAATACTAAAATGCTTGGGAAAGTTCTAAAATGACAGAGGTATTTCCTACCATGTAGGTAAAAGCCGTGAATGAGGGCTGAATAGCAATAAAATTGTAATTTGACCATAAATGATAACCTCAAACACTAAAATCAATTGAATGTGATTTCGCAAACCAGATAAGACCTAAGCTAATGAAGGTCTGAATTGATAGAAGCTGGAGACTGTTTAAGTTGCTGGTGGAAGTTTCCTGAGCTTCAAATAAAATGGGATACTTGAGCCCTCCTAATCCTAAGTGGGCATTTCCCATAGATGAGTGCCATGGACCCGAGAGCTGTTCCCATGTGGCTTCCACACAGCCCTGGGCAACAGGACATCAAGAGTGGAGCAGAAACGACTCAGCTGCACCTATTCTCATGCTTATCTTCCTTAAAAATCCCATCCTCAACCCTGGCTACACACAAGAATCATTGGAGAAGCTTTGGAAATATTCCTGATTCCCTAGGCTCTTCCAGACCAGTAGACTGAGAACCCCTTGGGACAGGGTGCATGCCTCGGTAATTGTAAAAAAAACCCCCAGTGATTCTGATGGGAACTGTTACCCTTAAGCCTCTGACAGGCTTCAGTGAAGGAAGTGAAAGCCATGACGGAGTGTCAACGGAGCATAAATTGCCAAAGTACACCTGCTCTCCTCTCTTCCGCATCTCTGATTGTGCCACTAAGAACCAGCACATTTTGAAAAGAGAGATCAACAAGAGCATGGCCCATTTCCTTCTAGAAATCACCACGTCTCATCTCTCTATAGCTCATGTTTGGCACAAATCATTGGTCTCATTTTTAGGGAATATGAGCACAGAAAACTCCCTATGTAGGGCTGTGTAGGATAGTTGACCAGGGTGAAATTAATTACAGCTCGTGTTTATGATAACTTAAGTATTATCTCAATTATTATGAATGATAAAGGAATTCTGTTCAGTTAAGATTTCTGGGTTTGGGTCACAGCTTTCTGTACTTACTAGCGATGTGATCAAGTTGGGCAAATTACTTCGCCCCACTGATCCTAGTTTGTCCGTACATAAAATGGGGGGATTTGTAAAGTTCCTAGGGTCATGAGGACCATGAATAGAAGGTAATTCATGAAGAGGACTGCACGCAGTATCCAGGGCATAGTAAGCCCTTCACAAATACCAGCTATTTTTACAAGTTGATTTGGGTTCATTCAAATGCATGCTCCATAGCTTCATGCTGGTCTGTGCACTGTTTATTACCCATCCTCAGTGAGATATGTAAACTGATGGTAAATGTTTAGGAACTTTTATATTAATTTGACAGAGAAATTATATATCTATTGAATCTTATAACAAAACTCTTGGGCTTGCATTTTGTATGTCTTTTTATTTAATTTTTCCAACTAATTTTTATTTCACTTTATGAAAGTGTTGGCCTATAGGCTTGTATTTTGTATGTCTTTTTATTTAATTTTAACAATTTATTTTTATTTCGTTTTATGAAAGCATTTTTCCATGATGGATCGCAGATTAAAACACTAGTTCTTCACAGAGAGAGTTTGAGGATAACTGGTTTAAAGATAAATTTATGAATACTGTATCATAGGGATTAATGGAAAACCCATTGTTCTTGTTTTCTATGCTGATAACAAACTACCACACATTTAGTGGCTCAAAATAACACCCATTTATTATCTCACAGTTTCCATGGGTCGAGAGTCGGGGCACAGCGTGGCTGGGTTCTCTGCTCAGGTCTCACAAGGCTGCAGTCAAGCTGTCAGTTGGGCTTTGGTCTCATCTGGAGTTGAGAGACCTCTTACAAGCTTACATGATCGTTGCCAGAGTTCAGTTCCTTGAAGCTATAGGACTGGGGTCCCAGTTCCTTACCAAGGGGCCTGCTCACAGACCCTCTCCCCACAAGGCAGCTCACTTCTTCAAGACCAAAAAGGGAGACTCTCACTTCAGTCCACTAAGACAGAGTCTTACATAATGTAATCAAGGGAGTGTTGTCCCATCACCTTTGCCGTGTTCCTTTGTCTAGAAGCAGGTCACAGGTTCCCAGTGCACTCAGGGGAGAGGATTATACAGGATGTGACTCATTGGGGGTCACGTTAGGGTGTGTCCACCACACCCGTCTACAGATAATCCTATTTTAACCGCTGAGTCTTCCAATACTAAGCCACCAATTACCATATAAGCCAAATCTGGCAGCAAGAAGCATGCAGCCATTTACGAGGAACAGATGAAAAGAATCATAGAAAAGTTGGACAATTTGATGCTCATATAACGTCAGACATAAATAAGCCAATCTATGAATTAGTCTTGCAAAACTGCCATGGTACAATTTTCAGATAAAACACACAAAAGAAATGTTTCTTTTGATTTCCACCTTTTGTATTGCTGATACCTCTGAAAAATTGGTGTGAATGGCACATTTTTCTGCAATTATTCTCTGATGAACACAAAATCCAACATAATTGCCCTTGAAATGAGATATTTAATGATGTGAAAGCTGATGGCCGTGTTAATGGGGATTCCCAATAAAGATCTACTTATCCCCATAAACTCCCTGAAATATAATGCTGTAGCTATGGAAATTGCTTAATAAACCTCTTTTAGTCTCAGCTAGTTTTATAGACTGTGGGTTAGTTTATGGGGAACTTTTTTTTTTTTTAGTGAGGAAGATTCTCCCGGAGCTAACATCTGTGCCAATCTTCCTCTGTTGTGTGTGTGGGATACCTCCACAGCATGGCTGATGAGTGGAGCGGGTTCACGCCCGGGATCTGAACCCGAGAACCCGGGCTGCCGAAGCGGAGCAAGAGGAACTTTAATCCCTCGGCCTTGGGGCCAGCAGGGCTGGTGGGGACTTTTTTAAAAAACCCAGCTCTCTACCTGAGGCTACCTAAGAAATTCCCAAAAGACCTGGCCGGATGTCTGTTTGCAGCAGAACTGGTGTGTTTGAAGAATTGTTTTCCTTCAGTAGACGCTCCAGTTTTACAGAATAACAGCGGGAGAACATGTTCATATGCGCATGAGAGGTACCTAACAGCTTCAAGAACTTTTGGAATGTGCATGGTATGTAAATACCAAATGAATCAGAAACAGGTCACTCCGAAGGAGAGAGAGTCATCGATAATGGAGCACAGCTAAAAACATCTGATAATTTTGCAACAGAAGTGATTTGGTCAATTAATGGCACCTTCTGATTTTTAAAGATTTTTAAATGAGGAAGAGGACAGGGGGATGGGGGAAGGGACTTATATGGAAACGGGTAGAGATCACTTTAGGGGAAATCGTTTGAGAGCACATAAGATTGATTGCAAGTCTGCTGACTATGCCTTCAGCAGAGAGAAGGTTAACATATTTACAGAATAGCTGTGTGTCTACAATGCTTGGTCTAAATACATTACCCCAAATACCTCCCTCCCTACTGTTGGAAATGCATCTTTTAACCGGGACACTTGGCCAGAAGTTATCCTACTGGAGAGCCGTACAATCTCACCTCCAACAGGGTAATAGAGAGTCTGTGTTTTACACTCTTGTGGGAAATTGTTTTAAGCCCACTTTCCATATAACAACTATGTGAGATCCCTAGGCTGACTGGTTGTCAGTTTTGGGGAGATGAAGAAGGAAAAGAACAATGAGCAACTGTAAAGCTCGCTGAGATGTCTTTGGAAGGGCATGCTGGGTAGATTCTCTTGCTGGGACAATTGGGTAGCAGCGAGTATCATCCAGGAGTTGAGAAGGGCACAAAAAAGGAGGACTTAAAGGCGAAAACACCCCGATTCTTCTATGCATGCTCCGGTTCTTAGGGCCCCTGAGAAGAAATACTCCGGGGTCTTCAGGTTACCAGTCTTCATTGGTTGAACTCACAAAAGGCTGAATTCAACTCTCTAGAGTAGTGCTCTCCATTGGGAATATAATGCAAGCCATGAAAGTGAACCACATACATAATTTAAAATTTTCCAGGAACCACGTTTTAAAAAAGTATACAGAAATAGATGAAATTAATGTAATGCATTTTATTTAACTTAATATATCTAAAATATCATTTCAACATGTAATCAACATAGAAATTACTAGATGTCTTATATTCTTTTTTTGTACTACGTCTTCAAAGTTAGGTATATATATTACACTTACAGAACATCTAACCTTGAATTTGACACATTTCAGTTGCTCAGTAGCCACATGTGTATACTGTATGGAAAAGGGCAGCTATAGAGAATGGTGTTCTAACAGATCTCCAGCTAGATGCAGAATGTTCAAGACATGTAGGCAAGGTTGCTGTACATCTAAAACACTGGAGAGTAAATCTAGAACATTCTTTATGATCTTTCACGAAAAAAATACAATCGTCAAGTAATTTATTCAAGAAGAAATTGTCTAAAAGGAAATTAAATATCATCAAAATATAAAGGTACATTTGTGCATGCTTATGTAACATAGTTTCTGGGCTAAGAGCCCAACAGCATTAATTATGGATACATATGTACACACACACAATATTCAAATGTTCTTAATTTCATGACCCATGATTGATTTTGGAAAACTGAAGCAATAATCTTTGTTATAGCTTCAATGTAATAAGGTGACTTATTAATGTCCCCATTTTACAGTGGATAATTTAGCACTATTCTCTCAGGGGCACATATAGTTTTTGGCCTCTGTTGTAGACTGAATTCTGTCCCTTCAAAATTCATTTGTTGAAGCTATAACCCCCAATGTGACTGTATTTGGAGCTAGGGTTTTTAGGAGGAAATTAAGGTTAAATGAGGTCAGAAAGGTAGGGCTCTAATCCGGTATCATCAGTGGCCTTATAAGAAGAGAAAGAGATCTCTCTCTCTCCCTCTCTCTCTCTCTCTCTTTCTCTCCTTCTCTCTCTCTTTCTCTCTACCATGTGAGGACACGGTGAGAAGATGACCTTCTGCTAGCCAGGAAGAGAGCTCCCACCAGGAATCAAGTTGACCAGCGCCTTGATCTTGGACTTCCTAGCCTCCAGAGCTGCAAGAAAATAAATTTCTGTTGCTTAAGCCACCCGGGCTATGGTATTTGTTATGGCAGCCCAAACAGACTAATGCAGCCTCTATTCCTTTTCATATCAGAATTCAGCATCAGAAGTGGGTCTTAACGGTGGACACCCATAGATAAGCTGTACATCCATCCCTAGAATTACTCTCCATAAACTGTTAATTGCTCAATTCCAAGTTGTAGAGCTGATTCGTCATCAGGAAACTGACGTCTGCGGAGACAACTTCCTTCTCTAGAAAAGAAGCTCTCCCTACCTCTCCAAGATGACAATCCTTCTTGCTCTTCTTTTGAAACCATTGAGCTTGTTCAAGAGTCATTGGTTGTAGGGAACCAAATTCTCTCAAAGTGGTTTAAGAGTAAATGAAGAATTTATTGGAAACAAATATTCAACTACTTCATGGAAAACAAAGGGTTGCACACAAGGCTTAGAACTAGAATACCAGCAGACTCCAGAGAGACTCTCTACCGGCTGCATTGCCTCTACTTTCTCTCCTCTCTCTGTGCCTGCTTCTTTCTTCTTTCTCTCTAAAACAGATTTGCTCTTTCTGCTTCCACAGCGTCCAATTGTGACCACCCCAGGCACAAAGACTGACCAAAATCACTTTGTTCCAGTTTTACTTTCCTGGGAGGGGGGATCTGATGGGCCCAAATGACGATACTTCCCTACATCGAATAGTGTGTAGTCATTAAACATATTCAGAGCACTTTTGATAAAATGAGAAAAGTCGTGTTCTACAATGTGAAGTGAAAAGCACTAAAAACTAATCCTTTTAGCAGAGTGACTCTGCTAAAAATACTTTGGAAAAAAGATACAAAGAATCTATTCTAAAATATAATGGGGTGTTTCAGTTATCGCTTGCTGCCTAATAAACTATAAAATTTAGTGTCTTAAAAGAATAATCACTTATTATTTCTCATGATTCTTCAGGTAAACTGGTCTTAATGGGTGGTTTTCTGCTCCATGGACATAAGCTGAGGTCATTAATTCAACTGAACTGGTGGCTGGGCTACACTAGAAGGTCCAAGAAGGCTTTCCTCACAGGTCAGACACCTTGGTTCTCCTCTCTGTGGCCTCTCCACATCACTAGCTTGGGCTTCTGCAGATTGCTAGTGGTCAAACCAATTCAGGACATCAGCCCAGATTGAAGGGTAGATAGACTTCACCTCGCGATAGTTTGACGAGCTTGTGCATACAGGGAGAGAAGGAATTGATGGTAGACATCTTGGGAGACTACCACATAGGGATAAGCATCTTGGTGTTTGGAATTATAAGAGAAGGGATATTTTCCCTGCTTCTTTTTGTTTTTCTGTACTTTCAAATTCTTCAACGAGCACCATTTTAATAATAATTTCAAATGATACTAAGTTTGTAATAATAATTTAGCAAGCGGTGCTAAGTTGAATGTCTGGAATAAACAGATCAAGAAAAAGCTTTTTCTATCCATTTTAAAACATGACACTTCTTGGGAAATAATGTCTGCGAGAAGTTCTTGGCTGTGCCTCTCTCCAGAGTAATCAAAAGTAGCCACAACGGCAGCTGAAGCACAAGGGAAAAAATATATTTCTTGCTGTCGACTAAAAATAAATCTCTGCCTCCCTAAGTCCTCTGCTTCCTAGTCATGTAGGTGCTCTTGTATTTGTATGAGGCGATGGTCTATGTCCTTGAAAATAAACAGCCTTACCAGCCCAGTGGTTGGGAAGTTTCTTCTACATAAGACTTTCCTCCTACAGAATCAGTCTAGCAGCCAGTCTGAGACGAGGAGGCTCCTGAACGTGGTGTCTGTTGGCTGCTGCTCAGGGAAAGCATTTCATCTCATCTAAAAGGCCCTGAGCATTCATTCCCTGCGCTGAGCCAGGCGTCAGCCCCAGATGATAAGTCCAATTGTTCTGAAACTCACATGGGGCAAGATTAGATGAGCTGCTTTCATCCTAGTGACTTCTGTACGCAGGTGACATGTACCCTCTCTTACCCTCCCAGCTTTGTCTTCCACCAGCTCCTTCGCCGTGGACCCTCCAACCACATCTATTTCCTCCAGGAGATACCCATGCCCCTACTCAAACTGTTCCAAATGACAGGATTTGCCCTTCCCTCCCTTCCGCCTCCAGACCAGGTCCAACCCCCTTCCTCCAGGAGGTTTCCCTCTATCTTCACATCAAATTTACCTCCTCGACTCCCATGTTCCTCAGAAGTTTGCTCCCCAATTATGCCCCGAACACTGGAAATGGGAAGAGGACTAAAATCAAAATCCCTGTCCTTGGAGAGTGCTCGGCCTGGGGTAGAGAGATGCGATGTAATGTGGTGACGGCCGCCATGTAGCTCTATTGGGGGAACTGTGAGTGCCCAGAGAGGGGGGGCATTCAGGCCAGCCTGGCCCTCCGGGAAGCCATCTGAAGGAGGACAACATGCTAGGAAGAGGGCACAGGGAGAGCACAGGCACAGAGTCAGGAAAGCCTGCAGAGCGTGAGGGGACAGCACACAAATTGGTTTTATGAGACCACAGCCCCATCACAGGCTGTCCCAGGTTAGAGAAGGATGCGTCAGTCACCACAGCATTAAAGTCTCCTGGAAGGCAGAGTCTCATCTTTGTGACCCACCAACCCACTCCCGAGCTCATGCAGAGAGGGAGTGATGTATGGTCCAAACTATACCCAGGTGGAGCCCTGGCGATTGCTGAAAGCCAAGGAGTCTGCGTTTTCCTCTCTCATTCTCTTACAAGTGTACAGTGGAGTTTGCCAGTGGCTACAGGACATATGTCAGCACACTGAATGCCGAGCAGATGATGAGCAAATCCAGCTGTCTTCTAAGACAGTCATTAAAGAGATTTGCAACAAGGTAAAACGTTGCCATTCCTCTTGTTACATCTTTTGTGTCTAGAAAAATATAGTTCGGGCTTTTCGTGTGTGTGTGTTTGTTTTGTTTTGTTTTTTCTTTTTTTTTTCACTTTCCCTTTTTCTTTTCTTTTTCTCTCCCCAAAGCCCCAGTACATAGTTGTATGATCTAGTTGTAAGTCCTTCTAATTCTTCTGTGTGAGCTGCCACCACAGCATGGCTACTGACAGACCAGTGGTGTGGTTCTGCACCAGGGAACCAATTGAACCTGGGCTGCCAAAGCAGAGCACGCTGAACTTTAACCACTAGGCCATCAGGGTTGGCTCTGGTTTTTTTTTTTTTTTTTAACAAAAAAAGGTCACATTAACATGCAATGGGCTTTTTATTGTTATATTTAAATTAATTAATTAATTACTATTTTAAAATTTCTCAGGCTTAATTTCTACTATGGAAAATTTTGAGCAATTTAGCCCACATAAAGAAAGGCTCTTTGAGGTCCTTGATAAATTCCAAGGGAGCAAAGGGGGTCTGAGACCAAAACTTTGGGAATTGTTGGTATGGTGGGCCCTGGAGCCAGATTCCCTTGGTTCAAATCCCAGCTCCTCTAATTACTAGCTGTGTGACCTCAGACTAGGTTTCGAACTTCTGTTTCTCCATCTGTAAAACTGGAATAACGGTAAGAATGCCGATGTGAGGATTAAAGGAGTTCATCAGGGTAAGCACTTTGGAAATGTGCCTGGTGCAGGGTTCGTGTTCAACCAGCTAACACTTGCAGAAGCGCTAGTGTGCGCCAGGCACTGTGCTGGCCTCCGGTGACACAGAGATGACGAATTCACAGTCACAGTCCTCAAGGGACCCATAGCAGGGAGAAAGAACCCCAAAGAAACAGACCATGTGTATGCAGACTTGGCCAGGGGCCTGTGGGGCTACGCAGCCAGGACCTTCAGCAAAGGAATTTAAACATCTTGCTCCAGTGAGACGCTGCTGAGACAAATCCCTCAGAGAGTCCAGAATGTTCTGAACTGACATGTTTGTCAAGAACATTTACAGAGCTGAGATTTAATGAAAAGAGGGCTGACTGGGAGTCCAGTTACCAGGACACTCCTTTTCTGACTTGCTTTAGCAACTTACTTAACAAACAGCAAACATCTGCTGTGTTCCTGGCACTCTGCTAGGACAGAATACATCAAGACGGTTAAGATACACCTCCTGCCTTCAAGAAACTCCCAGACCTGAGAGGAACACAGCCTGACCGTTATTATGCACCGCAGAAAATCCATGAAAACAGGTGGTGAAGCCTCTTAACCTCTCTGACCCCATTCCTTCATCTATCAAATGAGTACAGCCCTGCATAACCGAAGTTTCTTCCTGATCTAACATCCTAGTACTCTATTCAAATGTTATCAGTTCTCTTGGAAACCGTATTGGAGCTGGAGGGTCCTTCGTCAACATCAATAACCTTGGGGGAGCTGTGCTATGGTGAGAAATAATAGTCCCGGTTTCTCAATGGAGAAACTGAGACTTAGGGAAAGTTCGAATCTTGCCCACGGTGAGTCCTGGCTCAGCAAATAGATAAACTCAAAGGTAGAGAGGGTTTTAGGCCTCTTTAAAGCTCATGGGAAAGATGTGTTTCAACGTGAGATGAATTTTGCAAATTCCTACTTAGGACTTAAAATTTAAATTCACCTGGCTGGTCATTGCTAACAATCTCCCCAGCCCTTACCACTACACATTTTCTGCTTTGTATATTTCCCCTCTCGAGACAAAAATCACATAGATGCATTACACTAACACAACGTTCTTGCCTGAATTATTTAATTTCCTCAGATAACTGCAAACAATAAGTTTATTCTCTCAACGTAACCTCAAATATAAGGGTACATAATTAGGCATAATAGTATTCAATTTTATTTTAGAATTGGGACTTTTACCTCCTGTATCTTGTGATGGCATTGTTGGAATTGTCTGAAGCTAGCTGACATTTACAGAACTATGCCAGAACTTGATTTTTCTTTCTTCTCTATATGCAGAGAAACATCTGAGCTATGACTTATACTTGTACAGGGAACATTGATTCTAATTACTCGAGTATTGTATTTCTGGCTTAAATGTCCATACACTAGCGGGAAGCATTTTGCTAATGTAATGCTTTGGTAATCAGCCAAAGCTAAAAGAAATTTAGGTCAATCAAATGGAAGAGAGGCTCAATGTAGATTTTCAGGCTGTCATTTTCCTTTTATGAAACAAAATTTATAAATTCAGGGAGACCTGCTTAGGCCCTAGTCCCAGCCCCTGGATCATTATTGACTCTATTCCATGACCCGTGTAAGGCCTTTGTACCTTTCGTTATCTCTACTTCTCCATACCTAAGCAGTCAACATTATACTTGATCACCAATGGCCTACTTATTTTTTTTTAAGTACTAGAAGATTCTTAAGGTAAAGTCTTTAAGTTAGGAGTACTCAATTTTTACAGGCATATTACATTCCCACCTAACTTATATATCATAATCACAGGACGATGTGTTCCACATAACCAGATTTTCCAGAACTCTAAGTTTAGTCGGTTTTCACCTTTGTCATGGTGTCTGTGTCTGCACAGTCCTCTTGTTCTTGCAAATTGCTTCTAATCAGCTGCTTCCCATTTTCAGTGGCAGAGCAATCAGACAACTAATCTTCTTGGAATTATGCATAAAAAAGAGCAATTAAGGTCTGAGTAAGGGCCAAGCCCCAGTCTGCTTGGAGGGCACACAAGCTACTTTACTAGAATGTCAGATCTCAGCCTTAGACATTGTACACAGGTAGATAAAGTGACCAGCCTCACCATGGCCGTATTGATAAATCATCAGTTTCATTCTGCAAACATTTGTTGATCCAAGAGCATGGTTTCACGTAGTCAGACTCACAAGTTTGTTTCTCTCTGTCAGCTCAGGCTAGCTGACCTTTTCACCCTTTTCCTTAGATGACTCATCCTGTCTAAGTATTCTGTCTGAGGCTCAAGCTATTAACCTCGCAACTTCAGATAAAAAATGCTTTCTCCTCCTCACCACAAAGCTCATAGCAGAGTTTGTCTTCCTGGGAAAACAAACTGGATAACACCATGCAGGATGCGTTTCTGGGAAGGGAGTTTCCTGGGTGGATAAGAGAGAAGATAAAGATGCTGATGGACTTGCTATGGGGGAGGCGGGCAGACCCTGGGTTTAAGGTAGAAGGCTACAGTGCCCAAACTTCAGTACGCTCCGGAATCCCTTGGGATGCTTGGTAAAAATACAGTTTCCAGGGCCCGACTTTTAGGAATTCAGAATCAGAAGATCTGGGGTTCAGCCGGGAAACTGCAATTTTAATCTGTACTCTGAGGGATCCTGCTATGAGAGGTCTGAGAACCACTCTGGGTATCCGGTTTAGAGCAATAACACTGTCCACAGAGTGCACAGAACAAGCAAGTGAAAGCAGACAACCGTTGGGCCGCCCCTGGGACGGAGTGAGAAGCCCTCGTTCTGATTCGGAGCAGTATTTGTACGAAAGCCAGAATAATTTGCTTGCTGAAAAGGAAAACATCAAAGACAGAATAAAGAGCATGTAAATATGGAGTATTTGAATTTCTTATAAACCTCATTTAACAAAAAAATTCTGGCAACAAGCATAGCTACCAGATTCACTTCCAGATTTGAAATGACACCGGAAACGGCCTGCACGCCATCTGGGAGATGGGGTTAAAAAATTAATGTGTATCTCAAAGGGACAGAGTTTTTGTGTCTTTAACACGTTAACAGCACAAAAGATGAACTTGCATGGATAGTTCGACCCCTTTGATATGGGGCACGTTCACTTTAACACAGTTACTTTAAGCCAGGAAGTTCTCAGCTCAGAAATAATTCTAAAACAGCATATCTCCCTTTGGGGACCCCTCATCCATCTCCCGGCATCCCCGCCCTCTGTCTTCTGGAGCTGAGTTCCTCCAGGACCCACCCAGCTTCCATCTCATGGGCAAAGCCCCCGGGATCCAGATCTCCCCTACTTCTCCTACCTTCATCTCACCAAATTCCCATCCCCTCAGAACTGCTCTATCAGAGAGTGGTAGGAAAACAGCATTTGATAAATATTCCCCACACTACGTGCTACCACTCCCCAAAATGGGAAAAGCAAGAAATTTGTTAATCCAAAGGAAGGGCCCTTGATAATCACTTTAAATCTTGTGGAAGGGGCATCTTCTCCCAGCCCCTCAAATCGTTCAGCCTGGATGGTGTTTGCTCTGTCTGGCAAGATAAGGCTAGTTATGGCTAACAGTCACCAACACCTACTGTTTACTCGGGCCGCCAAGCACTATGCTAAACCCTTTAATGTACTAACTCATGTAATGCTTGCAACAATCCTAAGAGAGGAGCACAGTGATTGTCCTGGATTACAGATGAGGAAACTGAGGTGTGGCGGTTCCCGAACCGACCTTACTAAAGTTAGCAGGGCTCCTAAGGGGTGGAGTTGGAATTTGATTCCAGGTGGTCTGGCCAGAGTTGCATCTTTTAGCCACACCCTCTCCTGTCTTCAAGATTGAAAGTAGCTCTGGACTCTCCTAAATCAGTTACAGCTGCATTTTTTCTATGCAGGTGAGAATTATGAATCGCCAGTTTCTCTAGATAGCCCTGATTATTTTCCTTAAACATGAAAAAGAATCACTTTGAAATTCTACTGCCAGTCTGCCCAACCTCATCTCCACCACCTGCCCGACATCATCATCCACAAAGCAATCCTTGATTGCTCCTGCTCTGTTCTGGATGACCTCAATTCTCAGCCTCAAAACAAAGGTTCTGAAAGTTGCCCTGCCTGGCCTGAAGCAAAGTTCCAGTTCTGTTTCTCAGGCTGACTGGTAATTACGCATTATTAATTGGATCCCTGCTGTTGTTCCTCTATTTCCAGCCAGGCTCAGCCTTCCCTCTGCCTCTTTCTCACTGGGCATGTCCATGCCCATGAGGCTTTAATAAGGGAAATCTGTCCCTAAGCATCAGCCCTCAAGGCAGCAGGGCTGAGATAGGGCTGCACTGATGCAGATGGCCTAAATAAGGAGCATGCTGGCCACCAGGAGGATGGAAGGCTTCCACAAGTCATCAAGTCCCAGTCTTCAGTGTGGCTAACGCTGGTCCAGATGACCAGGGAACAAGCAATCATGGTGGCCCAAGGCTAGCGAGGCTGGTTAGGAACTCAGTTTAACCATTCAAAACTTACTATGTCTTGGTGCAGTGGCATAGTGGTTCAGTTTGCATGCTCTGCTTTGGCAGCCTGGGGTTCATGGGTTCAGATCCCAGGCACAGACCTACACACTGCTCATCAAGCCAAGCTGTGGCAGCATCGCATATACAAAACAGAGGGAGATTGGCAACAGTTGTTAGCTCAGGGCCAATCTTCCTACAAGAAAAAACAACAAAAACTCCACAACTTAGTATGTCTTCGAAATGGTCAACAGCAGTTAGTCAAGAGTGTGAATAATACTCTCCTCCCTCTATCCTTAGCTCTTCAGGTTCTCTCCAAAGCAAGACTGTCTGCAGGCTCAAGGCTGGAAACGGAGTTTAAATTGATGCCAGTGATGTCTTAAAACAATGTTTTTTATGCTTTTACTTTAGAGAATTTCTAACATACACAAAAGTAGTTGTCAAAATAGTATAATAAAGCCCCAGAACCCATCACGCAGCCCCAACAACCATCAGCCCTTGGTCAATCCTGCGACATCCACACATACATCCTCCACCACCCCCTACTAGACATCATATTATTTTATCCAAAAATATTTCAGTATGCATCTCTTAAACAGTGGTTCTCAACTGGGGGTGAAGTTGCCCTCCATGGAGATTCGGCAGTTTGGCAATGTCTGGAGTCATGTTTGGTTGTCACTACTGAGGAAGGAATACTATTGGCATCTAGTTGGATAGAGACCGGGGATGCTGCTAAACATCCTGCAATAGACAGTCCCCCTGTCCCAACAAGGAATGATCCCAAAATGTCACTACTGCTGAGAATGAGAAATCCTGTTCTAAAAGATAAAGACATTTTAAAAACATAACCACAATGTTATTATCACATCTGAAAATAATAATGACTACTATGTTTTAATAAAACATGAGGTTCCTAGGACGAGAATTGGGCCTTTCATGCTTAGGGTTTTTATTGTAAAATGATCTCCAGGAGATGTGTGTTAAGGTCTTAAAGTAGCTTACAACAATGAACTCACTGGGTGTGAGTGAGCTTGTTTATCTTCAAGCTACTCCAAGAAGGTCAGTTATGATTCTCACTTGCAGATAAAGCCAGGGAAGGAGTTGCACTCTATAATGTTGCCTCAAGCCCCCATATCTGTCAGCCACTACTTCTGTTCACGGAATTTTTTAAATACGTAGACGATTACAGTGGAAGAAGAAATCAGAAATCATCTGGCCCAACAGTTAGCTTTTCAGATGAGGCCCAGAGAGCTTCTCTACTTTTCCAAAAAACACACAGCTGGTTTAACGTAAGTTTTCCTAGAATTCACTAGAGTATTTTCATTCCATTTCAACTTTTTTCACAAAAGAAAAATTCACGGAAGAGATGTGCAAAATATAAAAACTATAGAAAATAATTTGCTACTTGAACATTTCTGGAATACTAAGAAATAAAAATGATACAAAGATGGGTATTTTTTTCTCTCGAAATCCAGAGCCTTGTTTCCATTTAGGGCAACGGACAATGTAGGCATAATGACCCAGGATTGAGCAGGAGGGTCCCTGCTGGCCGGCTGAATGGTTTGTGGCGGTGAGCAGTGGTTTGATGGGCGGGAAAAGGTGGGATCAAGGAGGGTCCTGAATCCAAGGGAAAAAAAGCTAAGTCTTCATTCCAATGATTAATATGGAGCTCTTGAATGTCACTGAGGAAGCAAGTGGGAATAGTGAGGTTAGCGTTTGTACAGGGAGAGGGTTTAACACAAAAAGGTGTGTCAAAAAAAGTAAACATGATGGGGAGGAATTATTCCTACCACGTAGAGGCTAATTAATTAAACGCCACCCTACATGGAAAAGCATTCAGAAAGCCACAAGCACTAGGTGACTACGAAGCATTATTGCTATTGCTGAGAATCATTGCAAACAATAACAACATATGCCAAGGAATGGAGGTTAGATGAGGCGACAAGGAGCTAATATGCTGCTTTGAAGGAGGTGCCAACAAGGAGAATCATAAATAAATCATAATGTCATTCCAGAAATGGAATTGGAGACCTCACAGTGGTGATCAGTTCTCATTTCTCATTTTTTTTGGCTATGAAGCTTTCAACTCTCTTTCTGTTTAGGAACAATTCCCCATTGTATGGGTCTTGGTAGGAGGTTTCCCAAGGGGAAAGCCAAAGGGCATCAGATAATTTCCTCCCCCAGTGTTCTCTGCAACTGGGACTTGAGCATACCACCTAGGCTCAGCCAATCGGAAAGTCCCACCTAGGACTTTGAGTCTTGAGGGAGGCCGGCTTGAGGTTATTCTTGATGACAGTGGTGGAGTCAAGAGCCTAAACGTTGGGGGAATTCCAGGAGTAGTGGTGCCAGCAGTGAGGCCCTAAGCAGAGCACAGCATGATCTTGGCCTTGCCCTTGGGCATCAGGCCTACTGCTGGTTCTTGTTCATTTTCTGAGCCTGACCTCTCACTTTTCTGATGATTATATGAACCACCCTTGTCCTTCTAATCAATTCCTTTTTTGCTTGAGTTATCCAGAGTTGGATTCTATATTTTACAAACAACAATTCCACTGGCCTGTGTCATTGCAGAAAGACCATCCAGTGGATACTTAGAATGGCCTGAGTTCTGAGGAATAATAAACAATTTAGAGCAGAGGCTTGCATGAGTATTTGTAATACTAGTAACCAGGCTTATTATTCTACATGCCAAATAAGCAAATTCACAATCGTTTTTCTGAAGAGCAATCTTAAGCACTTATCTTGTCTTCTCTATGTTCCTGAAATCAAGCCCAATCTTCACAATCAAAGTTCAGTGTGTATGTGAAGAGCTTCCCATAATCAAGGATGGAGATGAAATCCAGTGTAATCACAGCGTGCAGTTTGCCACTGAGTGCTATAAATACAAAATATCTGCTAATCGCCCCACAGACTATAAAAGAGAGCGAGAGAGAGAGCAAAGGCTCTATTCTAAACTACTCCAGTGACATCTCTGCTAACACAGGTGCCTTACCTTCCTAAACATTAGGATTGGTTTTCATGCCAACATGAAACATGCAACAGATGACAAGATTTTAAAATACACTCTAGTTGATCCAGATTTTTTCGTGTCTAGGAATTTGCACAACTGAGCAATGATATGAAAAGATAATGTTTATACCAGCAAAGGAAAAAAAGCTAGAATCAACATAAATAGCCATCAGGAGGGAACTGGTTAAAATATGCTACCTCCATACAATGGAATACTGTGAAATCATGAAATAAGGCAAATGTATGTGTAATAATGCAAGGATGCCCAAGGGTCATCATTAGGTTAACCCCAAGGCGAGTGCAGACGTGCAGTATGGTCCTATTTATTTGGAAACAAAGAACTATCAGCTGGATGCTTCCACTCACGAGGTTGCTGAAGAGGAAATTAACCGATGTCAATTAAATATTTATAAGTAGAGTGAAAAATATTCTGAGTGTTAATATCTCTCCCAGGAATGGGACTGAAAAAGCGTGAACAGTCATTTATTTATCCTGAGTCTATATTATTTTTAGAATTATAAAAAATTATCAGGGGCAGGCCCAGCGGTGCAGTGGTTAAGGGTGCACGTTCCGCTTTGGTGGCCTGGGGTTCGCTGGTTTGGATGCCGGGTGTGGACATGGCACCGCTTGGCAAGCCATGCTGTGGTAGGCGTCCCACGTATAAAGTAGAGGAAGATGGGCACGGATGTTAGCTCAGGGCCACTCTTCCTCAGCAAAAAGAGGAGGATTGGCAGCAGATGTTAGCTCAGGGCTAATCTTCCTCAAAAAAAAAAAATTATCAAAGATGCCATGATTGTACTAAATAGTAAACACTGATTTGAGTCTGTGGACTATTCAGGAAACTCTCTCAAATTAGTAATTATTACTCATAATTAGTGTGATGAATCAATTATGCTGATTTAAAGCAATACTTGATTTGAAGTGCCTTATAATTCTGATTTTATGAGACTAAGCTATAACCTCTTGGTTTTTATGATGTTTTATCTCAGTAATTGCTATGATGAATACTAACAGCCAAAGATTATCTCTGTGTGTCAGTTCCCTTTGTGTTGATAAACTCGTATGGGTCCAAAGGTCAAGTTTGTTCATGAATCCTGACCTACCTGAAACCTAACAGAATAAACTGGTGATTCAGAGACGGTACAATACTAAACACTGATTAGTCTGAATGATTAGTAATCAATTATTTTAAATCATAAAGATGACAGCAAACTTCTATGAATAAAGCACCTTAAAAAAAAACACTTCTGAAATGGCCTTAGGTAAATACAGAAAAATTTTCTTAACTAAAATGTCACTGGGGGCCTATAAATGGTTACCCACATTCTGGTTGATGGATAGTTAGCAAGGTATGAGGACTATGAGCACCGTCAGCACAGCAGTCCCTCTATTTCAGCCCAAGGACTTTCAGGCTATGTCACCTGGTTGCAGAGTTAGCTGGCCCTCTCATTGCACTACGGGAATTGCCTGCCTTTACCCTAAGTCAAGATGACTGGAGAGCTCTGTCTTCCCCTTAAGGCCACCTGTGTGACATCACGGGCCCCACTTCTTGTTTCTGAGGTGTATAGAGCTTGATAGTCAACCTAGAGAGGAATGACCAGGCTCAAGAAAATGCTTCTCTCATAGGAGACTCAGGAGTGACAAAGTACAGAAACGCCATGTAGCCTGGAAAAGTCATCTTGGCTCAGTGGCAGTAGCACTTCAAATATTCTATGGATATTTATCCATGTCTGTGAATATTTGTTGATGCCCCCCCAAATTTAAATTCGGGCAATGTGGTCACCATACGCAAAATGATTCCTCAAGGAAAACTTTAAGGCACGCCAGACCTCAAGCCTCCACAGCCCAAGGAGACTCCAGAAATTCTTACCTTCTTCAGGAGTCTAATTTTCAATTGTGGTGGCCAGAGGTCAAACTATTCAAGTCTATGATGGCCACATGGATATGGACCCAAAGCTCAGGACACTGTGTCAATTTCACAGGTTCTTTAGCAGTTCAAATTCACATAAAGTAATCTTGGGAGCCCCTCTAGTCAGAGAATCTTCCAATCCTTCCATGGTTGCCATACGCACGTTCTATACTGAAAGACATAAATAAAGGCTACCATGCCCCGCTGCGTTGGCCCAGCAGGCCCACCCCAGAAAAAGCTATTCCTCTTGGACATTACTTAGAAGAATTTTAAAACATGCCAAAGCTGAAGCTCTGAGTGTAAGTTGTAATGACATGTTAGGCAGTCTGGGAGTGTGGCTTTGGTCTTGAAGCTGGATTACAAGGGCTAGGTAGGCTCAGTGCCATAACTTAAAAATAGTGTGGGGGGTGAGCAGAGAAGATGGTGGGGGCAGTAGACTATAGCCCCAGCAAGAGGCACCTTTTCATGTCCAAATAGGGTGAACGGGAGGAATTTTGATGCCGAGATATATAAATATTGGTTGAAAAATCAGTACAAATATCCTATTTCAAATCTATTGTTCCATTATCTTTGTGTATAGCCATTTGCAACCTCAAAAACTAACATATTTTGTTGTAAATAACATAAATTGTTGTAAATTGTTTCTAATTTCTCTATAATTGGTTTCTTGGATCAACAAAGAGGAAATCGGGAAGTTTCATTTAATTTTCAGCAGGCATCTTAATAGCGTAACAAAAAAATAGCAGAGGTGGGGAGCAGAGAGAAGAACACAATGGAGAGAACGCTTTGACGCCTCAGCATCAAACAATAAAGCACACAAAGGCCCTTGGAGCTGGTCTGGCTCTGGCACACAGCCATTTTTGTCTTTGAAGCTCTCAGTGACATTGTTGAAATACATCTTCAAAAACAGGAAACTGTGTGATTTTGATTTTTCTGGCAACCTCGCCCTTTCTTGTGAACTGTCAACCTGACCATGAGCTAACTTTGACTCCCACCAAAGGATGGAGGCAGAAACAGAAGCATTTCTGCATGTTTTCAGAAACAGCTATGAAGCTAAATCACTTCTGCTCATTAATGTGCCCAAGAAACATTACTGAAATGAGGCCCATACAGAGGACAGAGGTGCATTTAGCTTTAGTTTTAGTTCGTAGGTAGAGTGGGGAGGAAAATTCACCTTGATGACAGTGGATGTTGGTGAGTGATGAGGGATAGTCTAGATAATTAGTCATTCCAGGAGGCATTTCTGCTTTGTCAGAAAGACGGCAAATGGATATAGAAATATAATGGAATATCTGTTTCTTCACCTTTACGTCAAGAAGTTGACGGAGAACAGGAGTGGACAAACTCTCTGTAAAGGTCCTGATAATGAATACTTTCAGTTTTGCTCACCAGACGGTCTCTGTCACAACTATTCACTCTTCCATTGTACCAAAAAAGCAGCCGTAGACAATACATAAATGAATGGGCATGGCTGTCCGCCAATAAAACTTTATTTACAAACATAGGTGGGAGCAGGCTGGATTTGGCCTATGCGTCATAGTTTGCTGACCCCTGATCTAGATAACTAGACTTCATTCTTTCTGACTGTTAAAGCACTTTTCTGAGAGACAAAAGAAAAGTAAAACACCAGCATGCTCCCTTTCTCCCTAGCACTGACTTCTTTTCCTCAACTTATATTCTAAAATGTCCTGACCCTCAAGGGGGGAACTCTCTCTTTCTCTCTCTGCCTCCATATCTTCTATCCAGTGCAATCTGACTTCTCCCTAAATAGCACTTCAGAAACTACCATGCAGAGACTTCCAGTGCCTTCCAGAAGGTCAAAGCTAGGCGTGGCCTCAATCTCCTTGACCCTTCCAAGGCCTGTGAATTCAATGACCTCTCCATAACTCTTAACACACCGTCTGCTCCAGAACTCTGGACCCAGCTCTCTAGCTTGTCTTCTCGCCTCTGCCCACTTCATCACAACGTGTAGTGCTGCCTCCGTTTCCTCCATCTCTGCCAGGGTCAGCCTTAGCCCTTTCCCATCCCTTTCTCCCTGAGACCCAACAACTATCCCCTCTCATGCTATTTTGTTGAGATAACTTGGATAACTGCACCTTCGTCCACCCAGATCCCTGAGCTGAGAATCTTAGAGTCATCCCTGACCCCACATCTTTGACCTGCAAGCCAGTATATCCCCACTTCACATATTGCCTCTCCCCTCCTCCACTCCCCGAGTCAGTCCCTTGTCATTGCTTGGAGGAAAAATGTCCTCAGCTGCCAGTCTCCCTCCACTGATGGACCCAGATAGTCATTGAGATGATTGAATGAAGCTCTCTGAAAAATTGAAATAAGAAGCTAATGAAAAATCACTGTTTATTTGAAAAGAGTGGTGGAATGTAGAGAGGTGATATCCAGAACCAGTGGGCAACTTTCATGGGCTGTAGGCACTTTGTCCTTCGTGGAGCCCTTCCTCCACCAAAGTGTGTATATATCTGTAGTAAAAATTAGATTTTATGGCTATGTTGGTTTGATGATGAGTATAATCCAGGCTGGGTTATACGAGTTTTTTTCTTCTGATTTTTAGAAGAAACTGAAACAATTTCGTGGGCCCTCAGCTCTGTGCCTAAAGGAGAAGTTGCTCTTGGGGACGTTTGTCAGATGTTGATAAAAGTCCAAAAGTTATTTTTAAAAAAACCTAATCATGTAAAATATTTCCTGTTTTAAACTGTTCATCCTTCTTTTAAAGAAAAATGCAATTAATATCTGCCAACAAGAAATGTTGATGTGAATATTGGAATTATATTCAGCCACAAAATATAATATTTGGTGACACTCTTGGATTCTGATATAAGGATGAGAAAATAACTTTTTTATATTTCAAAATAATTTATTAATGATACAGGTAAATCAGCATTCTGATTATGCCATAAGTTATTTCTTTTTTTTTCTGGTTTTATAATTGACAAAAATTATATTCATTTAAGGTGTACAACATGATGTTTTGATATACATTTACTTTGTGAAATGATTACCACAATCAAACTAATTAACATTTCCATCACCTCACATAGTTATATTGTTTTTTTGGTCTTGTTTTGTTTTGTGTTGAGAACAGTTAAGATCTACTTAGCAAACTACAAGTATACAATACAGTATTATGAACTATAGGCACCATGCTGTACATTAAATCCCCAGAAATTGTTCATCCTACATAACTGAAACTTTGTACCCTTTGACCATTCCTCCAATCCCCCAGGCCCTGGCAACCACCATTCTACTTTCCGCCTCTATGAGTTTGACTTTTTTAGATTTCACATATAAGTGAGATCATGGAGTATTTATCTTTCTGTGTTTGGCTTATCTCATCTAGCATAGTATCTTCCAGGTTCATTCATGTTGGTGCAAATGGCAGGATTTCCTCCTTTTTCTAAGACTGAATAATATTCCATTTTGTATAGATACACCGCATCTTCTTTATCCATTCATCCATCGACAGACATTTAGGTTGTCTCCATATCCTGGCTATTGTGAATAATGCTGCAATGAACATGGGAGTGCAGAGATCTCTTGAGGATACTGATTTCATTTCCTTTGGATGTGTACAGAAGTGGGAATGCTGGATCACATGGTAGTTCTGTTTTTAACGTTTTGAGGAACCTCCATACTGTTTTCCATAATGGCTGTACCAATTTACATTCTCACCAACAGTGTATAGAAGTTCCCTGAGAAAATAAATATTGATATGCTCTATTTGTGCTTTAATAATAAAATGAAAGCCAGCTATCGCCTCTTTCGCTACTGCTGGAGAAGACATGAATCTCGAACAAAAACTCTCTAGATTTTCCATTCTATAAATCACTTGAATTTATTGCTTCTTATTCTGATTCATTTGATTACTTCATTCGTTCATCCAGCCAACATTTGTTCAGCATAAACCTTATGCTAGGAATTGTGCTGGGTCCGGCAACACAGCGATAAGTATGATACCTTCTATATTTTAACTGTGACATTTAACACTGCATTAATAGACGTATCATCAGATTATTCAGAAGTTGCCATTCTCACAGTCGCCTCAATTATCCATGACAATGAAGATAAGCCGTGGCTCCAATAATGCCAAAGTGATTTATACCTCACCTTCCAAGGCATTTCGTGGATTCCTGGTGGGGTGGAGGAGGGTGGGGTTCCGAGGAAAGGGCACCAGTACGCCTTGCTAATGATGAGGTTTATATGGCACCTCAATTCCTTTCCGCAAGAGCAGGGAAGATGAAGAACGTTATAGGCTAAAGTTTCTCAAACAAAGGGGGTTTTGAAACATGGGAGATTGTTAATTTTATATTAAAACAACACAGATTTGAGATCTGAGGCAACTTGGGGTCTTTAATATAAAACTTCAAGCTCGAGCCCTTTATTAAATGCGTGACCTTGTGTAATGAGTTAAGTTTTTGCTTTTAGAATATCTGTCTCTTGGGATTGTCGGGAGAAGCATATGGCCCTGTATGTAAAGTGCCTGGCACCAAGGGAACACTCATTGAATGTCAGCTCCCTCATTCGTCGGAGACAATCCGACTTGTCACAACAACAGTTGACTTAGATGTCCTTTGGAATCAACTGCTGTGCAGCTGTCTGTCTTGCCTGGGGCAGGGGCACAGCATGTGTGGAGGAACAGCCACAAAGAAACCACTCTGACTGAGAAGCCCCAGTTAAACGAACAGTTACCACAGAGCAGGGAGTCTCAAGCTCAGCACCACTGACATTTGGGGCCAGATAATTCTTGGCGGTGGAGGCTGACTTGTGCACTGTAGGATGTTTTAGCAGCATCCCTGGCTTCTACCCACTGGATGCCCCCACTCTCAGATGTGAAAACCAAAAAAGCCTCCAGACACTGCCAACTGTTTCCTGGAGGACAAAATCCGCCCCAGTTGAGAACCACTGACTTCGATGATAGCTCCTGCCCTGGAGACCCACTAGATTGTCCCGAGAAGCAAATGAAAGACAGTAGACGAACATGAGAGAACCCGGTAATCCCTAAAGCCCCAACACGGGGGTTCTCTGTCCACCTGTACATTTCTATCACTGGGGAGATTCTAACGTCCTGAGGCCCAGGCCACATCCCAGTACAGTTCATCAGAAACTCAGCAGGTAGGATGGAGGCAGCAGTGCTTTAGAATCCCCCAGTGATTTCAGGGGACGTCAGCGGGGGAATCTCTGCTCTAGGCAGACGTGTGCTTCTCAGGACTGGGCAGCTTGACTTTGCCCTTTGATGGGAAGGCCTGAGCCTGTGTCTCTACATGTGTGCACAGCATTAGTCCACGCACAGACAAAGGCAGCATTTGCTGACAGCCCGCGATGGGCCAGCCATGGCAGTGAGTGCTGGAGAAGCAAACTTGACCAAGAGTCTGTTCTTGCCCTCCAGGGAATTATAATTTACTTGGAGAAACTCCTGAAAAACCCATTGAGAAGGGCCCTGATAGAGTGTGCACAGAGGCGAGCAAAGAAGAGGGGCACCACTGGGGGAGGGGAGGAAATGAGAGAAGACTTCCTGAAAGAGATGAATGCCTTCATTTATTCTTAAACAGCCAGAGCCTACAATTTGCTGCTGCATTTGAGTACAAACTTTCTCCAAGAGTCTAAGAATCGGAGAAAATGCTGAAATGTAAATGAACATGAAGCAGCCAGACATCTAAAGGATTATCAGTAGTGAAACCTCCATTTCCTGCACTACCAGCCCCATTTGATAAATTAGCGATGTTTGATTGGGCGTCAGAGCTTAAATCACTAATTCATGCTCCAGAGCACGGATGTTCCCAGTCTTTAGTCCAGAAGTCACTTCTTAGACTTCTAGACATTTTCAGAATGAGTCGTAGATTTTTTCTAAGATTTTATTATTTAAAATTTCAAACATAATGCCAAGTGGAAAGAATTTTATAGAGAACATTCACACTGCCACCACCTAGGTTCCACCATTGACATTTTGTTATACTTGCTTGTCCATCCATCTGCCTGTCTCTCTGTCCGTCTACTAATCCAAGTGGTACATTTCTTTGTTAGTTATCAATGAGAACAATGAAAGAGTGAACATTTAAAAAAGCCATTGCTACATTTGTTAGTAAGCATTATTGCTATTTGTTACCCAATTGACACAACTGGGTGAAGTATGGTGTTGGGGGTGGGAGGGGTCAGGCCTTAAGTTGTTAGAAACCAAGTCTCTAAATTACTGTACTTATCCTAATAATGCTTGAGAAATAGGGTTTAAATTTGCTTAGACGTTTCCTGTGGTCTTTGCAGATAACCTCTAGTGGAAAAAAAAATCGAAGTGACCATGTTCACTCTAAACGCTTTGGTTAGTTCACAAAACCTATGTGAAAAATGCATTTTCTAGTCTTTCTGCTTCCTCAACCCAGAGTTGCCTCAAATAGACTTCCTCTCTATAAGGCTTACAGATTCGCATATTGAGTTGTTTCTTTCTGAGAGACATCTCACAAACACGCCAGCTGGGAAAAGAGATAAATTGCCTCATCGGAGAGTTTAGAAGGATTTCTTCAGGTTTTTGTAACTTGGACACTTAGTGTTTTTAAAAGCATGCCTTGCGCCCGTATAATATTGCAGAATCCTTTTTGGTTTGTTTGTAGGTAGTTGTGCCAAATAAGTAACTCTGTAATCCTCATTTGTCTTCACCTGTCATCTCATCCCGCTTTGTGGCAGAGAATTGTTCCTTGATTTGACATTCTTTTAAAGAAAACTGAGACAGCATTGAATTCTTAGCTGAATACTACTTGTTGGTGTGTGTGTGTTTTTCCTATTACAGAATAGGCCTGGAATAGTGCTTTCAGCTGAACTCCTTGATGAGGCATTTGTAAATTGTATTTCTCCAGATGGGATATAAAGTAGTAAAACTGGTTGCACAAAGCACTCCGCAAGATTTGTCTTCTTTCTTCACTGTTACACATCTTAAGCTCGAAATCGAGGGGAACCTGAGGCAATTATGGCTTAAAATTGCCCAAGGTGTCTCATTGGCTAACTTGGGTGCCAAGTGGATGGTGGGGAAATGGGGACAGCCGGTGGTGTTTAGAGTCAGGAATTAGGGACTCTCTTCAAGTTACTGCGAAGTCCTGGGTATAAAGGTGGGCTGACTTGAGGGGGGAAGATGGCTTCCGACCCAACAATGGAAATGATCCTATGGAGACAAATCTTGACATAAAGGTGTAGCAGTTGAGCTTCAGGCTGGAGCAGTGCTCTCCAGGGTGTGGCTGTGGCTGTGTCTGTGCCTAAGGCAGGAACTCATGTTGGGGTGGGGAGAGTTGTCTGGAATGAGTAAGGAAGTCAGAGTGGTAGGGGGTCTGGAGTGGACAGTGAGAAACAGGCACAGATGCAGTCTTGGGTATCCACATGGAGGTGGAGAAAGAGCTGTAGACATGATCATTCCTGATCTCTGAGGCTAAGGACCCTCGCATTTCTGCCAGAACAGACACTTCACCCAGTGAAATGTGAAAGGCCTGGCTAGATTCAAATCCATCCTTAGCATTGCTGGTCTGGAAGGTGGAAAAGGATTTTGAGGTGTTTTTTAGCAGAGGAAATGGGCCTATGTCTGTAGCTAAGGGGCCTCAGGTTGGTTGTTTCTTCCTGCATGATGTAAGACAAGGAGCACCGTCTGCTGCCAGAGCCACTTGGACATGCTTTCTGGACTCCAGAGAAGGTGTGGGCAAGGGGTGGGCACCTGTGAGGGGGGCTATCACAGAGGAAGAAAGGTGAAGGAGATGCGCAGGAGGAGACCCACAATACAAAGGGCGTGCTTTGAATGTCCCTGTCGTGGTTTCCTGCTCTTTGTTTCTTCCTGAAGCAACGCAGTTCATATGATGGTGAACTCAGCACCAGGGTGAAGCAAACCTGAATTGCAGAAAGACATAGAACACGTCCCCCAGAACCTTCTGCCTGTTCCAAGCCCCCACAAGCCATCTCTCGAGCAGGTCTTTACCTTCGTAGACCCACTGGAGCATCATGGCCTGCCTGGCGTGAGTGAATGAAGTAGGAGAGGACCAAATGGAATGCCTGGAGCCTGTGGCAGAGCCTCCTCTCTGGTATTCAGGCCCAGCGAAAGCTTGTGAATCATTTTTAAAAGTAGAAAATTTCTAAAAGTAGAATTAATATATCCTTAAAGATATTGAAAAGCAACTAGTCCCCAAACCAGGTGATTATTTTCACTCATCCTATTGTTAGAGTGAATACCCTTGGCCTTCACAATACTTTGACTCCTATTTTAATAAACTTAAAAGTCCAGAAACTGTTGCCTGTGACATCCCTGGAACATATCTTAATCCTGTGCACAGAAAGCCATCTAATATGCAAAAACACCTACAGAGCCACGAGGGGGTGAGAAAGGATGAAGAAACAGAAAAGAGAGAAAACAAATTAACAATGCTCGAAGAGCCTGGAGAATATTGACTAGGCATAACAAAATACACAGGAATTGCAAGAAGGGAAATTCAGAAGTTGCCGAATTCATTCATTCAGCAATCTCAGTACAGGCTGGGAGCAGAGCACCGTTCAAAGTGCTGGGGAATGAAAAGACTTAGTCCTGGCGATGCCAAGACTGATACTTGATATAAACCAAAACTGTAGGAAGGATCAAAATTAATTGGTCCTGACCAGCACGCCTACACCCTCAAAGGAAAAATTTGAAATCTCAAATTTAATAGAGTTTTAACCACAGGAGCAAAATTCATCAAGAACACTCATCGGGGACAAACGAAATATGTTGATCTTCTTAAGGAATATTCTCAAAGAACACTTTCTGTTACCAGTCTAAGTTAAACAGCTTTATTGTCTCTACCTGTTGTCGTCTTGCTTCCTAATTCATCTTACACACATTTCATGTTTACATGTTTACAATGGATGTTAAGAAAGAGATCCACCATTCATTCTATCAGTTTATTGTTTGAGAAATGGTTTGCAATAACAAATCCTCGAGGTTTGAAAACCAGCTTTGATTCGTTTAAAAACTCTTGGTCCATCTGATTTCAGCCTGTCCTGGTTTTCCAAGTTGCTAGAGTGTCTATTTCCTTTGTAAATTAAGACGCTTTTCCCTCTGGTGATTATGAAGGCTGATTGGTTTTGCTCTGCACTTCACTGGAGGACCTTGTCTTTTCTTTGGTTGACCTTCTGTTGCCCTTCCTTATTTGTAGATCATTGAGGGAGGCAAGTTTCCTTTGAATGTTATTAACACTTTGTAAATTAGCCAGGAAGCCAGCAAGAATACCAAATGTCCCTTTCCCATTCTGGGGCTGGTCTTGTTTTGTTTTACTATCCTGAACCTCAAGCAGAGCCTGGTGCAGATAGAAGGGCCCCTCTACCGAACGGTGATTAATTTCATTGGGAAGTGAAATTTGCACGGCAAGATGGGGAGCTCTTGACTGGTCCGGCTCAGGACTCAGCAGGCTTATCTTTCCAATTGCCATGGTTAATGCCTTGGTGCTGCAGGGCCTCTTCAGTCCTCGCTTCCTCCTCAAATACAAACCAGATAAGGACTGTGGATTCACAGTAGTGACAAGAATGCAAAGTGCAGGCCCACCTCAGGCTCTGGAGTTAAACAGACTCAGGTTCAAGGCGAGGCCTGGATAACATATACTTTTTTTAAGTCAGATTGTGAGGTATAGCTTACATACAGTAAAATTCACCAAGACCTGGTATCTGGAATTGCACTTTTCTATAATCCGTGGAGGAAATTGCAGCGCAGAGTCAGGAAACGTGGACTCTGTTCCCATCCCCCCCACCATTGTCACTTGCTAGCTCTGAACTGCGTCGTCTCTTCTGTAAAATGTGAGTTGAACTAGGTGACGGTACAGCCTCCTCTGGATTTTAAGAAGTCAATAGGTTTATGTTTTAAAAGACTCTGAAGCAAAACAAATTTGTCTTTCTAAAAGATTTTCAAGAATCTCACGAGTGAAGTTCACTGTTGAAAGAACTAAGCTTCTACAGCTCGAAGTTTTATTTTTATAGTTGCTGCTGTTAAGCATGTCGGAGCAAACGATTCGCAGCCCCTGCTTTTAGACTAACCCACAGCCCTGCTCCCCCTCCTTGATCACTCAGACCTCCAGTCCGCAGAGGCAGCAGTAACAGGAAATCGAGTTTCTCAGAAAGTTCTGGCTGCCTTGGATGGGTGCCAGATGACACTGGAGTAAAAGTCCCGAAGGCAGACAGAGAAGGTTCTCTTCCTCTAGTTACAGAAACTCTCTCCTTATGCTTCTCCCTTAAACTTACCTAAGCTGAAATGCAAAAACATTTCTGCAGCTGGGGAAACAATCCGACATCCTTTGGTTATGGATTTGGGGCCCTGTTTCATCAGTTTTTCAGCAAGGCATTTTGGCATGGCCCAACTTTCGGTGTGCTCTGCCTTGTCGTCAGTTCTCCCCCAAAACCAAATAAATCAACACAGCATTAGCGAAGCACACACCTTCCTGGGTCCAGGTTTATATGTGGAACTGAAATGAGACATTTACCAACATAATGTATCGGAGTGTTCTCCCGTTTCACACTCTCTGGCTTGATTCCTACAGCTCGGGGAGGAGACCACCGCAGCCACACTCTCTCTCCTTTCTCCTCCAGGTGGATACCCAAGTTTAATACCTGGGGGCGGTTCCAATGGAAAGATCACCTCATTCCCTAACTCCTGGCCATTCATGGCAGCCTTGTTTTCTTTTAAGTCCTGTTGGAAGTTGATTTCCATGGAATCTTGTGAGTTTGAGAAAACCATGCCAAAGTCGACATTCAGTCCAATTTACGAGAGCTGGTCCGAATGTGGGCTTATGGTTAGGATGGTGTCTGATGATTCTTTACCTGGTTCTGTTATTTTTAAATTGCACGTGTCAACTTCTAACATACTGTACAATTTTTTAATTGTATTTATTGTCCATCTACTCTTATTAGAATGTAAAGACATGAGAGCTGGGATTCGTGTCTGTTTTCTTTATTACTGTATCCTCAGTGCCTAGAATAGTGGTTGGGACCTAGTGTTAAATTAATTAAACAAGGAGCCATTAGACCGAGGTGGCTCCGATGCCCTGGCAGCCTACCTAAGCAAATCAAAATCTGAGCCTGTGAATGCCTCTAGGTTACAAAATCAAAACACTAAGGACCACCAATCACAAACAGCCAACTAGGCTTAAAGCTCTAGCCAACCAATGATTTTCTTACTTTGCTTCTGCCTTTTCTCCATATAATTCTCTCCCCTGGCTCTCGTCGGTGGAACATTCCTAAACACTTCCAGTTTGGCACTGCCCAATTCGAATTGAATTTTGCTCAAAGAAACTCTTAAAATTTTTAATATGTCTCAGTTTGTCTTTTAACACTAGTAAAGGCTCAATCGACCTTTCCTGAATGGTTGAATAAATGAATGAATGAATGATCTCTCATAGAATCCTCTCCAAGAGATTTTTTTTAACCAAATCCTTAAATAAATCAATATAAGTAGTTATGGAGTCTAAGATGTGAGTCAAACAACAAAAAAATAGAATAAAGAAAGAGAGTAAGAATGTGTCAACTGACTAATCTAATCAGGGAAGTAATAACTAATCTTCAAAAAATAAACTATATGGGGGGCTGGCCCCGTGGCCGAGCGGTTAAGTTCGCGCGCTCCGCTGCAGGCGGCCCAGTGTTTCGTCCGTTCTAATCCTGGGTGCGGACATGACACTGCTCATCAAACCACGCTGAGGCAGCGTCCCACATGCCACAACTAGAAGGACCCACAACGAAGAATATACAACTATGTACCGGGGGGTTTTGGGGAGAAAAAGGAAAACAATAAAATCTTAAAAAAATAAATAAATAAATAAAAAATAAACTATATGGAATACTACTCAAGAATAAAAAGAAATGAAATACTGACAATTGAAACATGATGGCTCTCAAAATAATCATGCTGAGACAAAGAGGCTAGACTAAAAAGAGTATCTAACGTATGATTTCATTTATATAAAATTAGTCTATAAAATACAATCGATAGTAACAGACGACAGGTCAGTGCTTGCCTGGGTACTCAGAGTGGAGAGGGAGGGATTAGAAAGAAGCAGGAGGAAAGTTTTAAGGATGATGGATATGTTCATCATCTTGATTGTGGAGATGGTTTCACAGGAGTGTGTATAAATCAGAACTCATCATACTGCACATTTTAAATACATGCAGCTTATTATATGTCAATTACTCCTCAACAAAGCTGAAAAATGTAAAAAGAGTACATTTTAATGCACCAATCAAGAGCTGCCCTCTGAGTGTCCAACAGGCAGTTGAGACGATCATTTTGATTCTCATTTTCCTTTTCTCTACCTCATCAGAATCTCAACAGAATCAAATAGGCCCTCAATGAACTGGTGTTATGAAGTACCTTTACGCTTGTCATGATATAGCTCAGGTTTCCATTTCAGAAGCAAAGGAGTCATAACTATGATCCACAGCCCTTTGCTTTATAACCTGCTTCTCCATCTTCCCTGGAAGAACTGCCTTGACTTTTTATCATTCATTCAACCAGTATTTGTCATACTGTTTTGTTTATGCCTGTTTGTTTATGTGCTGTTTATGTTTATGTATATGCTATGTTTGTTTTTTCAATTGCCTCTGATCTCTTTTGAACTCCGATCCTGTCTTTCAAGCTGCTAGGTCCCCACCTTCCAACTCCCAATCTTTCTCTCCATAAGCTTATCTTAAAATCTAGTGAGCAGGGTTTTCTCTTCCAAACCACAAATCATCGAAAAAATGATGAAGAACGCCAGGACTGTGAAAGCAGATGAGGAAGAATTTCCAAGGTTGTTTACTAGGAAAGCAATCTCTGTCAGTCAAATCCTGGAGGTTTGCCCAAAGTTGGGGTCTCACCGGAAGAGGCTCAATCTAAAAAGAATGTCAATTCCCAACTGACTTTCCTCTTGTTTTGCACTCAACTAATAAACTCAAGTCAGCTTAGGGTGAAGGGACATGTCACAAGTAGAAAATAACTGCTTAAATGAAAAGAAACATAAGATATTGATTTGCTGGACATAAACCCTTATCACTTTTCTGCTTGGCATTCTTTCTTAGTAGGCTTCACCATTTTTCCAGACGGTGCAGTCAGCTGTGTCTGAGCCATTCCCATTTGCATTGTGGTTTACTAGTTCATGTTCACCCCCTGATCATTTCATGACCTGGCGTGCCAATGAGCTGTCTTCCCTTTTAGATACTCTTGGGTCACATTTTCATCCCCCCCCCCCCCCCCCGCCCGTCCTCACTTTTTAACAATTATGTGTGAAATCATCTTTCCCCAGTGAGACTAGTTAAGGTGTGACTGTTGAGGAGACAACATAGGTGCTAGACTCCAGAGTCCCGGGTCCTGGGTTTGAGTCCTGGCCTGGAAATCTTCTAGACTTCAGGATGGCTGATGACTTTCAGAGCCCCTTTTCTTTATCTGTAAAACGAGACTGTATCTTTATCTACATTTTATTAAAACACAAGGATTTTATTGCTACCAACCCATGTTTTATTAAAACATCAAGAATGAATTGTGCCCAATGCCAAGTCAAGGCTGAGTAACGGATCCCTTTAAGTCTCGCTGGCAGTGTGAGTTCAGCTGTTTGCTTTCTGCAAATCCTGGGTTCTCAATTGCATCAGTAGTTTCGTTTGTTTTCTTGAAGTTCTTTTCTTCAGAAGGGACAACCTTCTGTCCACTTGGATATGTTACTAATCCTAAGGGGGCTTGATTGGAGAGAGATATAAACCTCAGATGCTGATAACTTTTACTGCTATTGATCTAATTACACAACGACCTCTGGGACCTGTCAGTCATTTCATTAATTGTGTTTAATCTAAGACAATAGGGAAGTTGGGTGGTTTCCTTGGAAATACCCAAGTTCAGAGATTTAGGTCACGGATTTTCTGCAGCTTTCTTACAGGGAAACAAACTTGTGTCGGAGTGATTGAAGTTCTTGCATTCAAGTTAGCTTTTGCCTCTAATCACTTACTAGTCCCTAACTAGTACTTTCTGGCTGTGATCCAGATCGAATTGCTTTGGAAAATGTTTTTCCGTATTTATTCTTACATCAAAATCTTTCTTTCTCTCTCTCTCTCATTTTTATAAAATGACCTACATTCGTGAGCTGCAGAAGACGACAAGGGTGACTCTTATGATCTGCTGTACTATGATCTGTGCATGTTTTCATTGTATAAAGAGAAAATTCTCGAAGAGACTAAAGTGAGAGGGTGGAATCAACTCCCTTTCCTGCCAACCCAGGCTCTCCCCTAAATGGGGCCCGTCAAGGGACAGAGAGGCTACCCTTTTTCCTGGTTACCAGACCCACTCCCAGCACTATGGTTTCCTGTCAGTAAAGTTTGCTTTTTACACACACACACACACAGAGTTCTAAATTATTTTCAAAATCCAATCAAACCTTCATAAGTGACCATCCATTCACGAGTTCTGAAAATCTTCTTTTGCAACGGAAGGAAGTATACCTGACCACTTTATGTTTGCAAACACCCCCCAGTGGACATGACAGCAGAGCTCAGAGAGATCCGCAGGGATGGAAAACTCATTAGCTGCCTATTGAATTCAAAGGAAAACAGGCATTTCCCCCAGATGTGCAGGCCCAGGAGGTGCGTTCCTTTTCATGTGTCAGCACCAAATGGTCATGCTCATTGTAAGACTGGAAACAGGCACGGGGTATCCTCCTATTCTCCCCTGGAGGGGAGGAAAAGAGAACAATTGGGATGAAATAAAAAAGGAAGGACTCTTACAGTGCACTGGAAGGGGCCCGATGCACCCCTGAAGATAATGTCCCAAGTGAGCGTGAAGCAGGGGAGCTGCTGGCTTGGTAAACAGCTGGCTGATCCCTCTGAATTGCGTAGATTTGATGTTTGCTTTTGTCTAGTTGCCCAGCACTGTTCAGTGAATCATTGTAAATCACTTCCTGTCATGCCACAATGTTCACACTTTCCTTTCGTAGGGCACCCACAGGCCCATTCTTTATCAGTGATGGAGTGAGGAAGCTGTTTGACAGAAGCACTCCAGACTCCCCTTTCCTCTGATTTTCTGCAGTTCCAACGTTTCAGACAGGTTGTGGCACGTAGCCAGGGAAAACAGCATGAAGGAGCCCACAGAGTACCAGGCAGGAGAAGAGAAAGGGATTGTTGGGGAAAGAGGGAAATGCTACCTGACAAAACTGGCTAACGAAGGAAAGATGTGTTCAATTAAAAGCCTATTACATGTTTACCTGATGCCAAGTTCCTGCTTACCTGGCCTCCCTTCCCTTCGATTGAGCAGTTATTTGACAGAATCTACCCATTGTGGCCTAGTTGTAGAAACAGCTTCATAGCAGAACTTGTGTAGGGAGTCAAGTCATGGAAACTGGGTGCCCAAAGCATTACGGAATCATGAGACAAGAGGGAGAGTTGCAACAGTTTATAGAAGGTTGAAAGTGAAACTGGAAAGAATCAGCACTGAAAAGAGACGTTTTTGACTTCAGGCTAGTGCCCAAGCCTCAGTTTAGTTAATCCTGGTCTTATCCAGGCTAAAACACAGACTGACGTCACAACTTTGGAATCCCTGGGAGCTGGCAAGCCCTGGTCCAAGGAATTTTCCATTTCAGGTAAACAAGCTGTTGTTCTGTGTATATGTGTGTGTTGGGTGGGGTGGGGGGGGGTGTTTCCTTTCAAGTTACTCTTATCTCTTTGATCTTGGCCAAAGGGCAGAGCAGTGGTGACCTCAAAGCACAGAGATCACAAGAGCATGAGATCAGAATGTGTTTCCACAGTGCAGCCGATGCCAATGCCGGCAGTCAGCGCTTCCAGCTTCTCAACTCCCACCCTCCCTTGCTAGTCCATCATGTGCACCTGTTCCTGGAGTGAGCCTCCTAATCCATACCCCTAGCTCAAGGCCTCTCCCAATCGTATTAGAAGGATGATATCTCAAAGATGATCATAATAGTCATACTAGAACATTTTTATTTATTATGACTCATCAGGTCGCTTCACTCCCCTGCTTCAGACCTTCCATCGGCTGCCCATGGCATGCGAATCAGATTGCAGCAATACAAGGCCTATGGGCTTCTCCATCGCTCACGCCCTGTGACGACCTAGCAGTCAACAAAGGTCTTCTCTCCTTCTCTGCAGCACAGTGAACAGTCTCTGGCCCTCCTCCCCCTCCCACCCGCTGCCCCTCAGCCTGGGATGCGTTGTCCCTCAATTTTTCTCATGGCTGGCTGTCTCTTGTCATTCTTATCCAGCACTAGCTCTCCTTCTCTGCAGCGAGGCTTCCCCAGACCACTCGAGATAACTGTCCATCCCCCATCAGCCCTTCCAGGCTCTGAAGCACATCACCTTGGTTTTCATTCTTCACGGTATTTTCACACTCGGCTATTATTGTCTTCATTCCTCGGTTAACTCGCTGATTGTCTAGCTTAGAATCTATCCTGCTGAGGGCAGAGATCTTGCCTGACTGTTTCAAGCTAAATTTATTGAATGAATAAATGTCAACATACCCAGGGTAGCTGTCTCCCACTGCCTCCCTACCTAGAATTCAGCTTAGAGGTCTTCAATTTCTGGAAACTTCCTCCTCCCATCCCTCACACACTCCTCTCTCACCACCTCACCTACCCCACCCTCCCGCTATTTAGGAGTCCTGGATGTATCTAGATCCACGCTGAACACATAGAATGGTAGTCTCTCTCCCAAATTCCATGAGCATCCTTTGAGTGTCTTGTTCATATGGGACTCCTGAGCATATGCTTGGCCCACATGCTCAATAAATACTTGTCGAATGTATAAATAAACTAATGAATTAGTGAAAGGGCTTTATTAGCATAGCTGATGGCCTATTTTTATATAGGGTTTTACTGGGAATCAACAAACTCTTTCTGTGAAGGACTAGATAGTGACCATCTTAGGGTTTGCAGGCCAAACAATCTTTGTTGCAACTATTCAACTTTGCCGTTGTAGCAGGAAAGCAGCCACAGGCAATATGTAAATGAATGGGTGGGGCTGTGTGCCAACAAAACTTTATCTACAAAAATAGACAGTGGGTTGGACTTGGCACCTACCTGGCTATGACCTTGACATGTATTGCCTCCTTGTTTAGCCCTAAAATGCCTTGAGGCAGATATTATAGTTATTTCCTTCTTCCAGAGGAAGAAATTGAGACTGGGGTTGAGTAACTTGCTGCAAGTGGTAGGGCCGACGTGTCCACTCCAGAGCCTACACGAAAAGACTCAAGGAATAATCTAGAAAGAAGGAGGTGCTCGACAACGGGAAAAGGTTGAGGAATCAAAGATGATCAGCAAAGTGCTTTCCTAAGAACACTTAGGATCAGCAAGCAAGAAAGTTTAAAACCAAAGACGAAGTGTTTTTCCTTTGGTATTTGGAGATGTGGAACATTCAAGTGATTGGAAAGAAAAAGAAATTCCAACATGATGTAGATTTGGAGAGAGTTTTGGGCTCTTGCCTGGCACAAAATGCTGTCTGACGCACAAAATGTCCTGAGCTGTCTGTGCTGGAAGTCTCGAGGGGCGCTGGGGGTCCAGGGGAGAGCCTACACTGCATGCCTAGCTAGTCTCCCCTGAGTCTCCACATGACCCTGCCTTCCGTCAGGGGTGCTCTTTCCTTAACAAGAACAGGGAGCCAGTTTGGATCTCTGCGTGGGCCGCGCAACCTGCCCCATGAGAGCATGTCACCTTGATCTGCCGGAGAAAGTGGTTCCATTTGACCTGAAAGAGATTTTCCCCACAATTCTTTTCTGCCTTTGTTTCAGTAGCCTCTAAAAATTATAAAACATAAAAACTGAAAAACATAAGAAGTCTCTTAATCTTAAAGCATAGGCATGAAGAAGCTAAGCCAAGTTTGGATTATACATTCAATTTGGTGTAATTTGAGAATCTCCTCCCTTGGAACACGGAAGTAAACATTGTTTACTAAGCCGGGCATGCAGTGTTAAACCTTCTGTGGGGCTCACTTTGACATACGCTTCTACCTGTTGACTCTGGGCAAGGAAGGGAGGGAAAGAGAAAGAACCTGGAACTGCCACCCATGGCTCTATGGCCTCAGACAAGTTACTTGATCTTTCTGTGCCTCAGTTTCCTCTCTGTAAAATGGGCATAATGATACTTAAACCTCAGAGGACTTTTATGAGAAATAAACACAACCTATAGTACAGGATGTCATTCTTATGAGAGAGGAAGGTCTCCTTCTCACTACAAGCAGTTGACAAGAAGAATTATGAAATCATAAAGTTGTTGGAGCTCCATGGACTTTAGATTCCAACCCTTCATTTTAAAAGGAAACTGGGGCCAGAACACGTTCATGGCACACAGCACTTACACACAAAGCTGGATTGTCTTCACACATACAGAAGCTTTTAGGATGTTTAAAAAACATGTTTTCAGGGCCAGCCCTGTGACATAGTGATTAGGTTCAGTGTGCTCCACTTCAGTGGCCCAGGGTTCGCAGGTTCGGATCCTGGGTACAGACCTACACCGCTCATCAGCCATGCTGTGCTGGCAACCCACATACAAAATAGAGGAAGACTGGCAGAGATGTTAGCTCAAGGACAATCTTCCTTGACAAAAAAAGAAAAAAAATTAAAAAACCAAAAGACTTGTTTTAAACTATACATTTTTATAATACATGCCCTTGCTACTGATTAATTTAGTAAGATCAAAGATACACTTTATGTATACAACTTTTTATATGCAGCTCCTCTACACATCTTTCCAGTACAACAATGCATATTTAAGTGAAAGGACAAGTTGGTGTTTTAGAGTTTCTTGGAGAGCATTCCAGCTTGTTTTTAGACCAAAATGAATGGATTAAAAATGGAAAAATCTCATCCAATTGATCAGTGCTTTGTAATTATAAGTTTGACAGTCTTTTTGAAGTTTCCTTTCCCCTATCAATATCTATCAAATGAAAAATGATTAAACTTTCTCAATGAGTAATTCCACTCCTGGAAATAGATCCTACAGAATTTCTTGCATAAGTGCACATGATCCAATACAAGGATATTCACTGTAGCATTATAAACTTTCCATAAAACCAAAATACCCTTCAGGGACCTCATTTCAAATAGATGCTTATATATCCCATTTTCTTATACTATAATTTATCTGACTAAGGTCCTTGGGTATTCAGGTTATTTCAAACTTTCTCTTACTACAGTCGGCTATTATGAAAATTCTTGTGTGGAATCTTCATGTAGGATAGCCTTTCTGGAGAGAGAAAAACAGTGAGGAGTTGTCTATCTCATGCTAAAACACACACAAAATCATAGAGAGAATTAAAGAGAGGGCACAGTTACTGAGTTAATTAAAACCCGCTGCACGCTGCTCTGTGTCCTCTGATAACGCAGAGGGTAGCCCTGGGGCCTTGAAAGCCAAGCCTCAGGAAGAAAGGAGTCCTCCCAGGATTGGCTGGGAGCCCTTCTAGCTGCTGACCCGTCAGAGGCTGATTCTGCGGTGGTGATTTATGAGAGAAAAATGTGCCCTCTAGCTCTGATTTTTAAACTACTTCAGGGATAAGCACATACGGAGGATTTACTGTGCAGGAAACCTCATATGTTCTTTGTCCAGGGCTCAGAAAAAGGAAACGTAATTGGGGAGGGAGGGAGAGAGATCTGCTTGTGGTATTTGTCACACAACATCCCAACTTAAAGATTCTAACCAGAAGAATGGAAGTGAGGATGACAAATAAAATTATACCTCTTTTTTTGTTTGTTTTTTGGTGAGGAAGATTGTCCCTGAGCTAACACCTGTGCCAATCTTCCTCTATTTTTTCTTTTTTTTTTTTTTTTGGTATGTGGGATGCCACCACAGCACAATTTGATGAGTAGCGAGTATGTTTGTGCCTGGGATCTGAACCCACAAACCCCATGCCACCAAAGAGGACCACGCGAACTTAACCACTACACCACCAGGCTGGCCCTAGGCCTCTCTTTTTACCACAGTGTTTTGAACAGGTTCGTGTTCCTCAAAGTGGAATTCATAAGTAGACCTTGGTAATGGTGTTGCTGGGAACTGAACCGTGTGTAGCAAGATAAATGTACAATTCATTTTAGAACGAAATCGTCTGTTGTAATCAGTGATGTTAAAGTGTGAATTACTTTTAGGGGGAAACAGAAATAGATGGATCATTTTGGCCTACACTGTATCAACCGCTCCCTCACTGTGCCATAGAGAGATATGTCAGCCTGGAGAGTCTCATTGGGAGAAAGGGATGCAGAATATTGGAAGACCAAAACGTGTGGAAACAGTCAGAATGATTATCAACAATACAGCCTAGCTAGTTAAGTGAAATTTATCAAGTCAATTCAATTCATTCATTGGATAGATGTCTTATACTAATATCTTCTTACCGGTTTTGAAGTACAATAGAGTAGTTGGAAGGACTTTTAAACTCAGGGTCATTCTTTATGTCAGTCATAAAAATAACATTTTAAACAGAATCTATATTGTACTACTGTTCTTAGCAGAAAGTAATTACAGCTGGTGGCGTTAAGATAGTGAGTTCTCCTTTTCTCTTTTTGGTTGGTTGTCATGGGAGTCTGATTTGTGGGGGAATTCCGAGTGTATTTGCTACAAGGAGGAGCCTCTGATTTCTCAGACCAATGTTCTCCAAGCAGCAAAATAGCTGGGAGGGCGTGGGTTTACTGAATGGGAGTTAAGCAAAAGCACATTTCTTAAAA
Organism: Equus quagga; assembly: GCF_021613505.1. NCBI lineage: Eukaryota > Metazoa > Chordata > Mammalia > Perissodactyla > Equidae > Equus > Equus quagga. Next base: position 113,403,345 of record NC_060276.1, read on the forward strand.
ATAGATTGCATCGGAAAGATATTTATTGGAGATGGATTGAAAGCACTGTGTAAGGCATTGAGCGGAATATTTTAATTCTGTTCAAATGAGTCTCAGAGTTTGAAACTCTACCTCAAGCCTTATCATTTTGGAAAATTTGCAATGAATGACTTCCTGACACACCCAAGGAGGCTAGAGAGAGATGAAAATGTGTGTGAAAATTGTCATCCAGGGGTCTGAGACGTCTCAGAGAGAACTGAGTTATTCAGTAAATGAGGCACTCTTTCTGAGTCTGGGCAAGGGAGGCAGTGCCCCCCCGCCCCCCTCCCCGCCTTGCTGAGAAGTCCAGGCGGCCTGACAGAAAAGCACGTGGCTGCCAGCTCAGATGGCCCGGCTCGACTCCCTGAGACAGTTACTTAATCTTTCTGGGTCTCAGTTTCCTCATTAAAATGGAAGACAAAAATTCTTGCCTTAAGGATGGCTGGAAGGATTATGAGAAACAGTTTGTGGCCAGTGTCAGCTCCGTGGTAGCTGCTCAGTAAGAGGGACCAGCTCATTTCTGCTCAATCTCTGTGCCTCCTCCAGGTGCAGCGCCCGGCAGCCCCTGACTGGCTTTGCTCCTGTGCGTGTAGACCTGAAAGCTCTCCTCAGCGTTGTCAGTGGAAAACCTGGGGGCGGCGCGCAGCGTGAGACCGTGGCCAGTCGCAGTCCATCGCTGGTGTCTCAGATCACTCTGACAACCGGTCAGGACGATGGAAATTGTCATCATGATTATTTGGCATAGTAGACTGGCTGGTTAAGTAAAAAATGATCAATTCAATATGTTATATGTTTTATAATACACCTTGATGCATATAGCACTGTGTCAGATTCTGTGGAATACAGGATAAAGTGAAGTATGGTGGAAACCAAACCAAAAAATAACAACAGGATATGATTTGGGCCCCAAAAATGGAAGGAGAAAGACTAGAGGATTGATGATAGAGAATGGCATTTACTATTTCCTGGTATTTTAACATATCATTGTAAGGATTCACCTGACCAGTTCTTTTTATTTTTAATTCCATGAAAGATACTAATGCTATTATCGCAGTCATAATAATAATAATAGCCAAATGCATTCAGTGTTCTCTGTGTACCAGGCATTGCACTAGACGCTTTGCATGCGTGGCCTCATTAATGCCCTCCCAACAACGCTTTGAGACTGGCATTATCCTTCTCACTTTAGGGATGAGGGAACTGAGCCTTGGAGAAAAGAACTCACTTAATGCCACACACCAGGAAGCGGGATTGCTGCCGTTGGAACCCAAATCTGACACCAAATCTGACTTTCTTTTCCCTGGACCATACCAACAGCGAGGAGACGCTAAGGACATTGGAACTGCTAGGTGTTTGCCATTTGTTCCAACCTTCGCTCTCTAAGGTTATGGGAAGAAATAATATTTCTGGGCTGAGATGGAAAGCGGGACCTGACTTAGTCGGTGAAAGGCTGTGAGTGGCAGGAAGAGGCATTCCAAGAAGGCCTGGCTGTGTTTTTCCTCTTGGAAAAGCTGAAAACTACAAATCAATAGTTCCAAGGTATCTGGAATATGTCAAAGACCAGTCGATATGAATCAACCGACAAGAGTGATATTGAATTCGACCATGAGGTTGTGTCAGAGAAAAGGCCCCAAAGGTCTACATTCCAGGCTGAAAGGCCAGGATAATATGCAACTAATTGAGGCACTAGAGGGACCTTCCTCTCAACAAATGGATCTCCTGAGTCTTCAGCAGGAACTTCGTCCGGAAGAAATGAAGATGCAGGAAGATACTGTGCTAGTTGCCCTGCAAATGCCAGCATTGTCCTTGCCCCGGCCCTCACCCCGTCATAACAGGTGAGGATCCTGCCTTCCTTACATTTCCCAGGCAAGATGCTCACAGGAGAACATTTGAAACTGTCTTACATTCTCCTGCAAAAGGAACTCGGTGGCCACGTTCCCTGGAGACGACAAAGGAGGCAATATGGTGTAATTTGCCGGCCTCCAAAGCTTGTCCCCAATTCTGCAACCCACAAACCTGAGATTACAGGGAACAAAGCAGGTCTGTTCTCTTTTTGCCTTTTTTTTTTTACTTCCTTGTACACTGCGACCCAGCATGAAAACCCAGCCTATGGTTTCACTTCCAGCGTGGTGAGTGGGCACAATGCTAAGGACAGGGCTTTGAGGTGGAACCAGAGTCTGGGGGAAGAATCCAGAAGGCCACCTGCTATGATGAAAACGGTCAGAATTCATGATAGTCAGGGGCTTCTCTTGAGATGGTGCACCTATTCACAGAGCCTGCAGTGGGGGAAACAACCTGCCTTTAGAGACGTTTGCATCAAAGGAGAATAATCCACCTAATCATTGAATCGATACAAAAGTCAATAAATACTTACAATGAAGATTCTCCACCGTTGTGGAGAATCTGCCATTCAGATTTGAGAGCTATCCTTGGGAATGCGAAGCTTACAGCTGATTCCTGCCCTGGAGCACTTAGAATCTAATGGAGACATGAGTAACCCCCCCCCCCCAACCCCCCCCCCCCCCCAGTGTCACAGCGGGGAGAAGCATTGCCAGAAGAGCACTCTCCCCAATATTTACTATGGCCCGGGGGGAAGGGAGAAGAAAACCTCTGAGTGCGGAGTTGAACAAGGTTGTCAAACCATGCAACTTTTCTGGTCTAGATTTTTAAATTTATACTATAGGCAAGATATCTAAAGTCCCTTCAAATAATTTTTTTTTTTAAAGCCTTGTGATTTTTAGTTGTGAGCTCCAAGGAAGAAGATTTCAAAGAGAGAGGAGCTCTCAGGAGAATGGATGGGCAGAGGTGAGGACGTGAGGGGAAACAGTGGAGACCAGGAAGGAGATGGGAAAGTCCTGGAGACCCATGGGGCTGGTGCAGAAGCTGCCTGAAGGATTATCTTGGGAAACAGGCTGGAAAAGCAGCTGAGTGGAGACGGCAGAGAGCCCTGAATGTGGGATACCATGATACCACGTGTTGGGAGGCAGCATTTCCTGGGCTTGCAAACTTTTCCTCCCTGTAGCGACTCGCCTATTTCTGCACCTTTTATTCCTCTATGGTGAATATACATTCATTCTGTCCAATCAAAATTGCTAACACTGATCAAGCATTTTATAGCATCGGGCACTGTTCTGTGGGCTTCATATATTGCCTTCCTTAAGTTTCACAATAACCATATGGCATAAGTTTTATTACTCTTCCCATTAAAGATAAGGAAACTGAGGCATATAGATGTTAACTAACTTAGCCAAGGTCACACGGTTAGTAAATTTGAACCTGCACAGTGTGATGATGGAGACCCATCTCCGTCCTCTAACCTGAAAGATCCTTTTGCTGAAAAATCTAGATCTTTGAGTATTCATCCAATGAGCTATGCAGGAAGTCTCCGTAGTTTTTCACTCTTTTACATGTGTAAACCTAAGCACAGTAGCGCTCAGCCTCAGAAGGATACAGGCCGCTTCTAATGCCTCCCATCAAGCTTAAAATGTTTCCCAATTCCTTGGCTGAACTTTCAGGCAAATTGGCCACAAAAACAATTTTCATGGCATTTGTGGCAAAGCTATATGATAAGAAAGACATAAATCTAGTTCCTTTTTTCACGGACCATGCTGGCTTTTGTAGCTCCCGGCTGTGCAATGACAACTAATACATGCTATGGGGCCGCCCTGCTGGGTCTTTATCCCTTTCAGCTATTTTAATCTCCGGACGAGCAAAGAGCATAGACAAGAATAAAGGATATGCTGCATATTCAATGCATATGAAAAGATATTTCTGCAATTTAAAAAACAGGCTTTATCGTGTCTGAGAGCAAGGGCGAGCGTCCCATTCTTCTCCCCCCGTCTGTTTCACTGTGTGGTGGAGGTCACTGACTTGAGTAAGATGGAGGAACCAAGAGTGCTGCTTCCTCATTATAGCACAAGACACTGCGGCTCCCGGCTGTTATGAAACAGCGGCGGGCTTCACAACAGGAAGTACAATCCATGGCCAGTAACAAAAGCCCTTCCTTCCCTTTTAGCAGCCTCTGAAGTTCCTTCTCCTTAGTTCCAAATCCTTCTACAGATGTTTACTTAGGAGTTTGGATTTTCCTCTTTCTCTCTGAGCCCCTCTAGGGGGTCAAACAGTGTGAATCGGGCTTCTGTCATTTACCTCTCATTTTATGTTAAAGATCAACAAAGGGGAAAGCGGTGTTATCTGCACTGTTCCCAGGGAAACCTTGAAACCACAGGGAAAAGGCCCACTTGACCATACCCGTCTTTCTCCTGTAAATATTTTGAGTTGGAACTTATCAACATCACTTTGTCCTTGAGCTGGAATTTCCCTTTTAATTTCCCCGGCACGCCCTGTTCAAAACCAGCCCAGGGAGCCTGACTGAATCAGGCAAGAGCATTTTGCATATAAATCTTTGCAAATATAATAGAAAGTGTAAAAAGAGCTCTGTAAATAGCTGCTCAAGTGCAGCAACTACAATTCGTGCCAGGCAAATGGGGAAAAAATACTAACTCATCTGTGATGGTACACGAGAAGAAGAATGAAGGAGGTACCTGAAAAACTGTGCAGCTAATAAACATTTCATTCCTAAATTGAAGAATGTGCCGTTACTCCAGAATTCCCATTGACAGGCGTATTTGTTTTCTATTGCTGCTGTAACAAATTACCACAAACTCTGTGGCTGAAAACAACACAAATTTTTTATCTCACAGTTCTATGGATCAGAAGTCAGACATGGATCTCGCCGGGCTGAGGTCAAGGTGGTGGCAGAGCTGCCTTCCTTCTGGTGGCTCTTGAGGGGAATCCATTCCTTTGCCTCTTCCAGTTTCTAGAAGCTGCCTGCACTCCTGGGCTCATGGCTCCCTTCTGCACTCCTGGGCTCATGGCTCCCTTCCTCCGTCTTCAAAGCTGACAATGCCAAGCCAAGTCTTTCATGCTGCCATCCCTCTGCTTCTCTCTTCCTTAGTCACTTCTTTCTTGTTCACTTTTAAGGACACTTGTGATTACATTGGGCCCATCCAAATACTCCAGCACAGCCACCCTATTTTAAGTTCATCTGATTAGCAACCTTAATTCCATTAGCAACCTAAATTCTCCTTTTCCTTGTGACATAACATGTTGACAGGTTCCGAGGGTTAGGACACAGACATCTTTACAAAGCCGTATTCTTTCCACCACAACAGGCAAACACCTATATATATATATTTTAGTAGCATAAGGTTTGTTCTCTTTTTACTGCAACGAGACTCTCATATTTACTAGGAATTCAAATGCAAGAAAGTACTCTTTTATGATACTTGAAGCAATATGAACAATAGCCAGCCTTTACTGAGTACTCTTATACCAGGCAATGTACTCTACATTCATTTGTTTTTTGAATTCTTTCAAGAGCCATGCAAAATAGACAGTACAGATGATAATATTCTCATTTACAAATGAAAAAAATCTGAGTTTCAGAAAGATGAAGGCCCACTCAGCCATTGAAGTCACACCGGCTTCCATTCAGCCATGAAAGACACACTTTTTCTTGCCTTATTAACCTGCAGGCCCTCACCCGTGGAGGGCTGCCCCCCACAGTCTGCCCTCTTCTCTTGCCTCTAAGTTAAACCCACCTGCCTGGTGAGTCCTTGAGCTAAAAAGCTGGAATCATGACAGCCCTCCCGGATCTGGCTCAGCAGCACCCCACCCTCACGCCTACCTCCACTACCAAAGTATGGGTTTGCCAGTGAACGTGTGCACGTTGAGAATTTTGTGGAAGACCAGACTAGAAGAGCATCAAGGCTACATCTTGGCCTTCTTTGCATCAAGAGAGCAAATTCTCATGGGAGAACAGAAGTTAAGCTTTGAATGTGGAAAGCAGAACTTGGGACCACTTTGGTTGAACCCTCTCTGCAATCCCATAGGTCAACATTACAATTTTTTCTGACATCACTGGACACCCTGCTTTTGGAGAGCACCGCTTTCAACTCTCTGTTTAGTCTCTGCCTGGAACACCTCGTGATCTTCTCTGGGGATGGAGCTGAGGCTGTGTGTTAGTAAGACGGCCCATGTCCCTGCAGCCATTCAGTTTCAGTGGGGGAAGTGGGTACTCGCTCCACTGCTCGGGCCTCCGCTCTGACGACAGTCAGCACTACTAGAGTGAGGAAAGAGCAGAGATGATCGCTGCCAATAAATTAAATGATGTTCCATATGGGCACCGGCATGGGACAGGTTTTTTGGTGTTTTCTCGTGCTTTCAGTCTGGGAACAAAGGCACTCTATTTGTGAGTTCTTTGCTGTAAAATCAAATAGTTCAACCAGCTACCATGTAGTAAAAGAAAAGAAAGATTGGTGGAGTTTCTTCCTAATGAGCCCGATTGAAAAATCACACACACAGGCACACTTTTCCCAGAATTAGGGTACTTCCCTCCATCGTTTTTGGAGAGCAGGACATTGCCCAGCTCTAAGCACCTGCATCTCGAGTGTTCTGCTCAGCACCATGCAGCATTTTCCCTTTCCTATTGAAGTCAAATTGGGTAGAGCCCTGTTTATCCTTCCCAGACTTCCCTCCCCAGCCCACTCTCTACCTAGGAACAATTTCTGATTTTCCTGGGCTCATAGCAAATGTATCCTCACTGAGGCCTGGGGCACAGCTATACCCATGCTTTGCAGTGTGGAGGCACTGTTTGCAAACCACTCTGATTGTGCACATCCCATGGTGGCATTTGTGCATCATCCTCAACAACTAGACAGGGAACTGCTTGAGGACTCATTCGTCTTTGTCTGTCAGAGTTGGTCTAGCCAGGGCCCTGCGCAGAACAGGTGTTCAGTAAGGCTGGTGAAAAGATCAGCTAGATTCGCTCAATTGGAGGTTTGCTAGAAAAGAGCATGCTACTAAATGCAATATGGTACCCTGGATTGGCTCCTGGAATAGAAACAGAACATTAATGGAAAAACTGATGAAACCCAAATAAAGTCTGCAGTTCAGTTAACAGTACTGCTCCCATGTCAGTTTCTTAGTTGTGACAAACGAAAGGTGGAAATGTAAGATGTTAGCATTAGGGGAAGCTGGATGAGGAGCATATGGCAACTCTCTATCTTTGCAACTTTTCTGCAAATTGCAACCTTTTAAGATTAGTGGTACAATAAGAAAATGGATTGCACTTTTCTCTCCCTCTCTCTGTTCCACCTCCACCCTGGAGCCTGGCTTACTCCATAGAGCTATACAGGGGTCCTATCAGTGGGTGCCCACTTATACACATCACATCTGGAAGTGTGGACATTAAAAGTACAAATGATTAAGTCACTTAAGTGACAGTGAGAAGGGCCACTTGAATGAAAAGAGTTATTATTTTTTTGTTTCCTCAGAATCTCCCTCTGGCGACAGTTGGTGTTGGCCAAGCAGAGAACGCAGTCTCACACAGAAACTCCAGGCCTGCGAGAGCTGAGTTGCCCCAGAGCCTCATCCTTGAGACTCTGCAATAGATTGAGATTTGGTAAAGGAGAAGAGGGTTTGCCTTCACTATTCCCTCCCCCAAGTGTGGGAAGCTGATATTGGCCAGGGAACTAGTCTTTGTTTCCCTGGATGGCTTATCTGGGTCACGAAAAAACATTCTAGTAACTGATAAGAGAGGTCCACCTCTCTAGTTCAACTTTGAACAAAAGAGACCAGCAAAAATTCCCAGAGTGAAGTCCAACCTTCCAGGCCATTGGTTGGTGGTCCAGGGTGTTCTGTTTGTCTTTACTGAAAGCGTTGAGGGAGATTCCAGCTGTTCCAAGATGAATGACCATTTTTCCCAACGGTGACAAGTCTTGACTGTAGAAGGAGTAAGGCAGCCTAAAAGATTTTGACAAATGCCTAGAAATCCAAAGTCAGATATGTACCACCTACTCACCACCCCATCCTCCCATCACCCACCAGGTCTTACTGAATACAGACCAAATGGTCCGAAGTCTCAAACTGAAATGAAGTCCCACCCAGCTGTGAAAGCCTAGACTGGCCAGAACCAGATTTGCCTCCATGAGGATAACGGGAACTGTTCCACCTTTGCCCACTTAGAGATTTCAGCAGAATGTTTTCTTATTATCATTGTTACCATTTTCCTCTGAGAAGAAACTGAGCTTGCAAAAAGACTTGGGGAGCCCAGTTCTCCCAAGCTCAGCCAGCTCATCGTGAGGGAGCCTGGCTTTTCTCTCCTGAGTTGCCCTCTGTGGCCCCAGGACATGCACTCACATATGCAGGGTCAGTCAAGATTGCTGACAGCAAGAGATGTTGCAGCAAGCTAGCAAATATGCTCAAATGTAGAGAGCAACAGAAGGCAGGTTTTGCACGAAGCCTGCTCTCTACAGACTGGTTTTGCCATCTGTCCCAAACTAGGTCATCGTTCACGCTCACTCTTTCCTTCAGGATGGCTCAGGCAGAGGCTCTTGACAGTGGACAGTGGCAGCCCCTTGTAGAGGAAAAGCCCTCGCATGGCACACACTCTTTGCTATTTTTATTTCACAGCCAAGGATGAAAGCTTTCATTTGCAGACACAGACTGAGTCACCCTTGCAGCCAAGACTGGCATGCAGGAGTCTCCGCTTGCAATCTGGTGGGGAATGAGGAGCTCCCAACATTATTTATGCAATGGTAACCCTTGCTCACTTCTCACCTCCCCGAGTTTCAGGCACATTTTCTCTTGCATATGCCATGTGGCCTCAGCCATCTCTTCAATCAAGCAACTGTATCATGTGGCCCCGGCAGCGGCAGCCGGCTGAGCTAAGCCCCAGTCTGAGACATCTGTTTTTTGCCCAGATAATTACGTGCCTCACATTGTAATTCAGGCTTGGCACTGGTGTTTCATAATGTTTTCTTTTTTTAAGCTGGATTCTTCCAAGGGAGGGGAATAGGGCAATGGGGAAGTGAAGAAAAATGCAAGCTTCTCTCGCAGGGGTTTTTTCAGTTGTGTTGCGCAAACTGGAGCAGAGGTGCCTGGACCCTTGCTATTCAAAGTGGGGTCTGTGGAGCAGCAACATCAGCATCAGCTGGGAGCTTGTTGGAAATGCTGAACCTCAGGCCCCACCTAGACTTCTTGAATCAGAATCTGCATTTTCACCGGATTCCCAGCTGACTCCTGTGCACATTAAAGCTGGAGACGCAGTGCTCTATTCCTGACTGTGTCACATCACCGTGAAGAGTGCTGAGTATGCTCATGAACACTTAGTGACCGCACAGTTGGTCTGGTCAACTCTAGGCAACTCCCTTTCTAAATTAACCCTTTCTAAATCTAAGGTACTGTTACTGCTGCCATAAGTTAGTATGGGAGTAGATTGGACAATTTATTTTATACTCATTAGAGAATCAATATAAATTGATTACGAAGGGAAGAAAGGATGGACTTCAAAATCTGACGACAGAAATTCATTTCCAACTGTGGGCTAGTCTACGGTGGAGGCAAGAGCATTGGTCTTGGGTCGCAAGAACTGGGTTTTATTCCCAATGGGCCACTAAGCAGCTGGGGGACCTTGGGCTATCTCTGGGTCCCTCAGTTTCTTTATCTGTGCAGAGGGAGAACGGTGACTAGACTTAGTGATCTTTACGATCATAACCTATATAAAATAGCGATCCCCACCCCCCATGCTCTCTCTAGCTTTTTATCCTATTTTACTTTTTTTCCAAAGCGTTATCAATATGCCTGGCATGTTATATATGCCTTTGTTTTTTTGGTCAGTGTCCCCTCCCTAGAATGCAAGCTGCTTGGGGGCTGGAATTCTGTATTTTAGTCACTGTGTATCTCCCAGATTTAGAATAGTCCCAGGCATACAGCAGCTGTCATGTAGGAATCAATTTTTCCCATCTCTAACACTCCATGGGAGAAGCATTGAATATTTATTTTTAAACGGCTCTCAAAATTTTCTAAGCCCAAGAAAAAAATCAACACTACTTTTAATTCTTATTTATTTTATGATTCTCTAGCTGCATCTCTTTAGTCATCTCTACACACTGTCACATTATGCGACTTTCTCCATGAGGTCTGACTTCCCTTGAACCCTTCCCCACAAATCTGTCTGTTGTGTTTTCTTTAGGTATCTTCGCATAGCTGATGATGTTTTTTAAATTTGTTGTATGCACCATATCATCTTTCCTTATTTATCAATCTGAGAAACAGATGTTCTCCAGGGGGTCCAGTATTTAAATAGGAAAACTAATTTTCCCTCCCCACCAAAAATCTGAGGAAAGCTTGCAAAGGCACTCATGTGCAGATAAATAGCAACATCTTTCAAAAAACCAGTTACAGGGGCCGGCCCTGTGGCTGAGTGGTTAAGTTCTCGTGCTTTGCTTGGGCGGCCCAGGGTTTCGCCGGTTCAGATCCTGGGCATGGACATGGCACCACTTGTCAGGCCATGCTGAGGCGGCGTCCCACATAGCACAACCAGGGGCACTCACAACCAGAATATACCACTATGTACTGGGGGGCTTTGGGGAGAAGGAGAAGAAGGGAAAAAAACCAAACCAAGACTGGCAACAAATGTTAGCTCAGGTGCCAATCTTTAAAAAAAACAAAGCCGGTTACAAATGCTCCAGGCCTACAAGATGCTGTCTTTTATAGACTCTTCTCTTTTATAAGATATAAAAATAACAGAAGAATAGCTCAAGACAGAATGCTACAACTATGGAAATTCAGGAATGGCCAAAAAAGGAAAAATTCCAGTGTAATAGTGTCATATGCTTTTCCTCATTAGCTCTTCCCATTTAAATCCTCAGCATTTCTCTCCATCTTCTCTGTACTCTCCCAAGCAACACTGCACACTTCCCTCACTCCCTGATTGGTTTTTGTGTTTCATTTAAGGTCCGGTATGATAAAAGCCTATGAGACATCGTGCAGATCATCATTTGCCTGGAATATATTTGTCAACCAGGACTCGAACGACTTTCAAAGTCGCAAACAGATTATTTGCAGGCGGTGCGCTCAGACCCCTTAATAACAGGGATCTCTGCCCGGCAGGAGGCCGTAGGCAGCAAGGGTGATGCACCAGCGTCCACCATTCTTGGTCCCAGCATTGTCACACATCCCAGCTCAAGTGTTACTCATCCCACAGAGCTACTCGGAAGATGCTGCTGCGTGTAGCATCAGTCCCGACAGTTTTCCCTCTTAGCGCTGTTTTGTTTGTTTGGGAAGTCTTGAGACTGGGAGCAAACTCCTCTGCCTTCAAAGGCTCAGTAAAAAGCTCCATCCCAGAAATTGTCCTAATGCATGCAGGTGTGGCAGCACTAGGAGCAGGTGAGTTGGCCAAGGGCCTACGTGGATACACATACTGCCATGTCTTATTTCTCTTTGTTCAACAATGCCTCTCACATTGGATGGTGGATTCTCTTTTTTCTTCTGCTTATTCTTATTTATTTTTTTATCTTTTAGATTGGCATCTGAGCTAACATCTGTTGCCAGTCTTCTTTTTTCTTTTTTCTTCTTCTTCTTCTCCCCAAAGCCTCTCAGGACACAGTTGTAGATTCTAGTTGTAGGTCCTTCTGGTTCTGCTATGTGGGATGTCACCTCAGCATGGCTTGATGAGTGGTGTTGGTCGGCACCCAGAATCCGAAATGGTGAAACCCTGGGCCGCCAAAGTGGAGCACACGAACTTAACCACTCGGCCATGGGGCCGGCCCCTCTTATTTTTTCTGTTTTGGCTTTGAGCGGCAGTGTGTTTTGTTCCAAAATAGAATCACTAATAGAAAGGGATCATGCATTGCTCATCCAACCTTGGGGCTCTCTTTTTGTAGGATTCTTCTGCCCACTCACTGTTTCATATGCGAAAGCATTTAAATTCAAAGCTCACTAAGTCAGAACTGAAACTCTGTGAGTTTCAGGTCTCCTTTTCCATTTGCCCTTCTTTAAAAACCAACAAGCCCTATATGGAGATGTGTGTGCGTGCCAGGAATGGGGAGCAAGACTCTAAGGCGTTGTGCTAGAACCTGTGATGACGTGGCTCGCTTATTTATCATAGACCTTTAGAGATGGAAAGGACCAGAAAGAGGCCTGGAAAGAACCTGATCCAATTACATCATTCTCCAAATGAGAAAATCAAAGCCAGAGAGAGTGACCTGCCCAAAGTCACATAGCTAATTAGAAGCCAAGAGCCGACTCATACATCTTGGCTGCAATTGGGTGCAGTTACCATTATATGCCCGAATTTGGATCTCTTTGGTCTACTGCTCCAACAACGTCAGAGAACCACACAATTAAAAAAACCTGGGGCTAATGGCAAGTCGCTGCACATTATTTAAAGTGAAAAAGCATCTCCACTTATTTTTGGAGAAGGCAACATAAGCCAGCATCTAGACCCAATGAGACTTCTTAGTCGTCCTTTTATGGAGAGACTCATGTGATTCCCAACCAGTTCTATGCAACCACAGAGAAGATGATTTATGATCAACATCCAGCAACCGAGAGAACTGAAGTGATGATGAGGTGTGGAAGCTGAGTTAACTGGGGAATGTTCATGGTGGAGGTAAGGTTCTAAGGTCGTTGTCAGTTAGATGAAGAAGCCCCTTAAAACCAGCCCATGGGTGACATAGAGGTTAAGTTTGCATGCTCTGCTTTGGTGGCCCCTGGTTCCTGGATTCGGATCCTGGGCGCCAACCTACACACCACTTGTCAAGCCACGCTGTGGCAGCATCCCATATACAAAACGGGAAGATTGGCTCAGGACTAATCTTCCTCACCAAAAAAAAAACCCCAGCCCACGAGGAAAGTGTCAGTGACTTTACTGGGTGAAGATGTGTCCCAGTGCCAGGATTTTCAAAACAAGTTCATTCCAGCCGTAATAATCACAAAGGAATCCAAAGGATAGCTTCTGTGCTGAGAATTAATGAAACCTTTTCAACAATTTTTAGGAGAACTTGTTGACAAGATGGTTGTAAAGATCATGATGAAAAGACATTAGAAACAAACCATTCGCAAGCAAGACTAAAGTACAGATAGAAAAAGTGGTTAATGGGGCCATTTTTTTTCACTTGGCTCTTCCAGCAGCCAATGGGTCAGGCCTGGACACTTTATCCATCCAGCCAAGCGGCCCCAGTGTTCCTTTCTGGAGGGAATAGGTCTTTGGAAGCTCTATGCTCATCAGAAAACTGAAAGACCCTGCAATAGTGAGAAAAAAGAGCACAAGGAGCTTCAAAGGACAAAGTCTGCAGAAACGGAAACGGTTAATCCACGAATATTTGGTCAGGTTCTTACTAGATGGAGGTCAGAGGCCCTTCGCTTTATACTAAAATATGAAAAGAACTGCACCAACCAAAGTTTTGTTTTAAAGGTTAGTGCAGTGTCTCTTCCTAGGCGAAAGAGAATCTAGAGGGCGGACCAGGCAAGGAACAGCTAGCGTCTGAAGCAGGGCTCTGTGGCCAGCCCCATGAGACAGAGAATGGCGGCCTGAATCCCAGCCTCTAAAACTAAACACTGAGAAGCAATTAGAAAACGGGCAAGGAAGCACCCGAATGGCTGCGTGAAGACAAACAGAGATACTTCACTGTGGGCCTCGGCCTCCTGCGGGCTCTGAGTTATCCCCGGCACCAAGACGTTCAACGCCGAACTGGTCTTTTCCCAATCAAGTGAATGCAGTCCCTTGGCTAGAAGATTCTTCTCTTTCTAATAAATTTCAAAATTCTAAAAATAATTATAATATCTTGTGGGAGGCCACAAAAAATGTAGGGTGTAAAAAAGGGGTCGCTGTTTTTACAAGTTCAGAGTCATTGATATAGCAATATAAATGGAAAATTCAGACCAGGAGAGATCAAGGGATTTTCGCAGAGGAGAAAGATATGAAAGTCCTTGAAAAGGAGGATTGTAATTCTTCAGCTAATTCTTCATGGCCTCCCCAGATGGCTCTATAGGTTTTATAACGGGGGGTTTAGTTAGCAGAACGTGTGAATAAAGCTAAGGTTTGGAAGAAGAGCCATTAAAATCTCTGAAAAGAGTTTTTGTTTCCAACCCGAAGGAAAAAAAAATCTGATTTTTTTTTTTTTACTGTACTGAATGATTTCTTCATATACTGCATATATACACAGAATTAGGAAAGAGAAATATTTGTGCAACTTTTAGGCCTTAATTTTCCAGTTCTGAAATGAGCAAAACATTGTCGTATTCATCCCAGAGACAGAGAAGTACAGTTCAATTAAATTAATCCTCACTTTTTACGAGGTTCTTTGAAATGTTTAGCTATAATAGGCCATAGAAATGCAAATGATTAACAGGAAGTAAGACAGAACTAGGATGCCAAGTCACCGCCGTAGCCGAGGGCGGAGTTTCTCAATAAATCTCCTGGCACATGGGAAAAAGGAAGAGGCAGACTCTAGAGATGTAAGGCCTTCCCAACCCCTGAATACAATCCCAGCAGGCCGAGCAGTCCTACTGACCCAGGAGCTCCTGATTGAAATCAAACATTCTCCTAAATAGAAGAATTAGAAGCGTAGATTAGACAGATGAGAGGAACCTAAGAATAAGTGGGTCGGCCGAAGATTCTCGAATTCTACAAACGCTACCGCCACCATTTCTGGTTGTCTGGGACACAAAAGTACATAAAACGCAGCTTCCTTCTCCCTCAGAGCTCACACCTGGCTTAAATTTTAAACTCTCTAAGGTAGCGTGATAAAGGAAAAGGAATTTCAAAAACCATACCAGATCAGGGAAAGGAAATCCAAAAGCATTCTATGATTTCTCATTCTATGCTAGAGTTTTTTCCCAGCTTTGAGTTTTATAAATGCTAGATTTTTTAAATCACTCTACTTTATGTTGTCTTAAAAGGAAAAATCACATGTGGGTATTAGGACAGAGAGAATTCTAATCATGTAAGGTTGTGTATTTAACCTCACATTCTATTAAAAAGCTAGAACAAATGGATTTAAATCGGTGATGTTTGAGCTGAAGGCTTGAAGTTCATTATCAGTCTGTCTGGAAATGCTTTGGTTACTGTCTGGGCGTCTTGCTTTTTATTTGCATGGGTTTCTGCCCAGCTGGCTGCTGTAAAGGTCAGGAAGAGGAAACACGACCACATGGCCCGGTCCTTTCATTCTCGAGAAATAGCTGAGTTGGCTCCTCGGACGGGCTCAAGCTTCTAGAATATTGTGGGCCTGTCAAGGCAACAACGGCACCACAGTTTCAAACGCCAAATTCAATGTCATTTTTTTGTTTTCATTTCATAGCCAAAGAACAGGCAGCAAAACAAACACACTGCTTGCCCGCTACTCTCAACCCTTTTCTTAGCAAGTCCTTAGAAGAATGTACGGGCAGGCCATTTCTGCTCTGTCTGGATAAACAGCAGTGCTGAAGAGTACGAAAGGTTTTGCTTCCTTTTTAACCTTTATTGTGCAGAAAAGGGCAGTTTGAAAATGCTGTCTTTGGGAGCAGAGTCACTTCCTGGCTGCCTTTGCCGCGTGATACCTCTCCAAATAGTACAGAAAGGCAGGCACAGTTTATTATTCCTTTCATGGAAACAAACATGTAAATAAAGTGGAGTTTTGTTTGATCATCCTTTCCACAACATTCCAGGGACTCTCTTAGCCAAAAAGACCATGCAGCCTTGGTCAAAATGTACCTTTCTGTGAGGCATTCAAAGGTGCTCATTCTCAGGAGCCCACTCATGGCCCAGCTGCTTAAATGGCTCCAACAGTTCAGAAATACAAGACTAAAATGGCATCAGCACCCACGTGGATTATTCTTAGCAATAATGCTGCAGGTGGAGCAAGTCATATATATATTAGGTTGGTTGTTACTTTAAGAAAAACGCCACAAATATTTGGAAGGAGAAAAAGGCGCTCATAAAGGAGTAGTAATCAAATTTGAGAGGCTGATAACACAAGATATTCGCTGTCAGATTTTCTTATCATAATTTGCAATACCCGTTGGCAATATGAACTCCTTGCTATATCCACCACTGCTCTCCTTTTGATAAATGCAATGGCTTCCTAGTTTTTCAAAAGATAAATCTTAGGCATAATGCTGAGCCTCGGATATTAATAAAGATATTTTATCCTGTTTTGCCACTGATGACTAAAAAGAAAGTGAGATGAGTTGAATGAGGAACAGCACCACGGTGGACCGTCAAATGAGCAGAGTACCCTGGAGGAAGAGTGCAGATGAAACCAAACACTTGGGTCAGAGGTGAAAGCTGCATCTGACTGGCTGGTTGCAATTTTGCATTCCTGGTGGCAGCGGGACTGGTTGTTTTTTCCTCTAGTAGACACGGAAAGGATCGACATAGGTCAGCGAGCTGACTGACTCCTTTTAGAAGCCTTTGGTTTGGCTGTTGGTAAACTGGAGTTTGAGTTAACCAGGTTTGCTGAATTACCGGTCAATTCAATGGCACTATTATTCTCTTCTAGAGTTGGGCAACCCATTGAATGTTTTTGACCAACTTGTCTGGAACGTAAGTGAGGTGTGTGGATATCAGCACAGCTCTGAACAATGCTTGTTAGAAGATTTATAGTCTCTGGGGTAGGACTGCAAATCTTTTGAGGCCAAAGCCCCTCTGTGTATCATTGTGTGTCTTTCCCAGTGTCTTACACCCAGCAGATGCTTCATAAGTGTGTGTTGAATGAACGAAGTCTGCTCATGGCCCACTCATCCTCTCTCCTCCAAATAAATACATATAAATAAACAAATAAATAAAAAAGAGAGATAATGAGTCCGTGGAACGCCCAGACAATTTGTGTCTATACATATTTCCACACTGTCAAACACCTGGATGTTTGGAAACTTCTGGATGATTGTGTCCATTATTCTGTTCTCCTCCAATTATTTAATGATAAAAATAGATTGTATACAGAGATTCTGAAGGAAGGCAAGAAATGATCTACCAACCCTATAGTTCTTTTGTTCCTCCTGCCCTCTAAAAAAATTCCTGTTTTATGAGAAATCTAGCAAGATCTGGATCTGCCACTCAGGATGGTTTGACAATAAGACTCAGAATGTCGCTGTATGTTGATGTCATATTCTCTTTCTCTCTCTCCCCACTCTTTTCCAATAAAACTTTAGAAGAGTTAGCTCTTTGCTTCACTCTGATAGGAAATTCAGGAGCCCAAAGCACCAGTCTTGTCAGAAATTCCAGGGTGGCTGAGTTACTGAGCTATGGCACAGCCCCTACTCCCAGGAATTTTCCTTTCTGAGTCGCCCAAGACACCGCCCACAGCCACACCAGTCACTCTGAAGAGGGTTCCTCAGCAAGCAGGCCCTCTCCCCAGTTCCAGGCCAGAAGCCATTCTGGGGAATCAGATGCCAATATAGTGAGAGGACAAAAGCGAGCACTGTGTGCATTTCTATCTGCCCATTGTGAGCAGGAGGCAATGTGGGGTTGTGCATTCTCTGCATGCCAGGAAGTCTGTGATCAGGGGAAACTGTTTCTTTTTCTTTCCAAGGACCGGAGCAAAGGGAGAGTGGTGTGTTTTGGGGGGCTTTCTTGTTTTGGGGGTTTCATTTTTGTTTTTTCCTCCTCCCCTTCATAGAGGAAGATCTCAGTGCAGGCTTTTAACTTGAGACTAGGAGGTGGACGAGAACTTTTCAGTACAGAAGCTTCGGGTCCTGGGTGTGAGATCTGTATTTCTCCACTTGCTGCACAAGACTTTATTAAGATCTTTGGCAAATGCTCTTATACTTTGACTTCCTCTATTGGTTTCATATTAACAGACCTCACCTTAGATCGGGGAAGAAGAGACGGGCCGCCTGGGCACATTAAATGTCATGTTCAGATAGTTCTGTGGGTAACAGTAAAGGGAAAGAAAGAATTAGGGTAAGCAAGTGATTTGACTTAAAAAAATAATAATCGCATCAATTGATCCACTAACAATTATTAAGCATGTTCTTTTGTCCAGATTTAAATGCAACTAATATTTATTGGGTGCAGGCACTTTCACATATGGTACCTCATTTTGTGTTAAGGTACCATTTACTGGACCAGCTTGTTTTTAATCACCACCAGAGTAAGCCCTTTCTATTATAAAACCATGATCAATTTGCATTCCCAATTTCCCTCCTCTCGTCTTACTTTCTTGGAGATCCAGTGATACATATTCTGGTGGCATCCAATATTATTTTCCCGTTGTATGAGTAAAATGTCTGTAGGTATGAAAATGAATATCTGATGGAAATATCAGACATTTATTCACCACTTGCTATTTGCCAGTCACTGTGCTAGACCATTTATAAGTATAACCTTATATATAACCCAAAGTGGCAGGTGCTAGAATGCTAAAATGTTCTAGAATGATCTCCAGTTTACAGTGGAAAGCACTGAGGCATGGAGAAGTGAGATGACTTGTGCAGTCACACAGGTAAGAAGTGGGAGAGCTAGGACTCCAGGTTGACTCCCTCTGACTCTTGGAGCCGTATTTTTCTTGCCCAGTGTGATAGCCAAAATTCTAAGATGGCACTGATGATCTCAGCCCCTTGGTGTTATGCCATGATGAAGTTATGTTATTTGACAAAGATGATGGGTGTCACTCCCTTGACTGTGTTACATCATATGGCAAGGTAAGAAGGATTTTGCAAATGTAATTAAGGTCCCAAATCAGTTGACTTTAAGTAATCAAAAGGGAGATTATCTGGAGTGGGCCTGACCTAATCAGCTGGGCATCCTTTCAAAGAGGCTTAGGTCTTCTCTGAGTCAGAGACTCTCTCCTGATCTGATGACCTTGAAGAAGCAAGTTGCCATGTGTTTTACAGCTTCAAGGAAAAGAATTCTGCCAACAACCACCTGAGCTTGGAAGGGGGCCTGAGCTTCCAGATGAGAACACAGCCCAGGCCGACGCCTTGGTGGCAGCCTGTGAGACCTTGAGCCAAGGGTCTAGTTAAGCCATTCCCAGACTCCTCATGGATGAAAACTATGAGATAATAAACATGCTGCTTTAAGCCACTAACTTTGTGGTAATTTGTTAAGTGCAGCAATTAAGAAATTAAGAAAATTAAGCCAACAAGTGTACAAACTGATAGCATGAATAAAACTATCAATAAAAAGTTAGAGCACACAAATATACAAAAAATGTATTATGGGGGCTGGCCCTGTGGCCGAGTGGTTAAGTTCGTGCGCTCCGCTGCAGGCGGCCCAGTGTTTCGTTGGTTCGAATCCTGGGTGTGGACATGGCACTGCTCATCAAACCACGCTGAGGCAGCGTCCCACATGCCACAACTAGAAGGACCCACAATGAAGAATATACAACTATGTACCCGGGGGCTTTGGGAAGCAAAAGGAAAAAAAAATAAAATAAAATCTTTAAAAAAAAAAATGTATTACCGATTTGTAAATTATATACATGAGCTACTATGCCAAGAGATGATCTCAAAATAAAACGTTAGACACATGCATACACACACAAACTGGAAATGACGAAGGATAACCAATGTTCTCAGCCACATCCCTCTCTACCGCTGACAATTCTCTTCTCTGCTGTAGAAGTTAGAACAAGTGTTGAAGCTCTAATTCAAGTTATGCCACCCAAATAGACTAAAATATGTCCAAAATAAAAGGAATAGGCAAGCTTTTTGTGCACCTGACCGTAGCACTTCTGGGGGTGTTAATGGAAGGACATATACTTAGCCTTTTCATAGGACCCTCCAAAGCATGTTTGCTTTGAGACCCAGACAGTCAAAGGTCACCTTTATCCCTGCATACTCGACCACAGTCAAAGCTGGCTGTCCCTCAACCAGCAGTCAATCAGCAAGGGTCAGTCATTGCCTAGGGCTGCACAGCCCTGCTTGCAGGAAGGGAGCAGAAAGGGCACATTTGGGCGATCGATAAAAATGCCTTCAAGATTTGTGCTCTATTCTCCATACTTTCCCACTATGCAAAGTTCGGGTTTTTGATTTTTTTTTTTTTTTGAGGATGATCAGCCCTGAGCTAACTGCTGCCAGTCCTCCTCTTTTTGCTGAGGAAAACTGGCCCTGAGCTAACATCCATGCCCATCTTCCTCTACTTTATACATGGGACGCCTACCACAGCATGGCTTTTTGCCAAGCGGTGCCATGTCCGCACCCGGGATCTGAACCAGTGAACCCCGGGCCGCT